>NC_081755.1:37624783-37925200 GCF_963082965.1 Carassius carassius | reverse complement strand
ACCTGGTAAACATAAAAGAGTATGAAGTACATCTGACATTTTTATTTAAAATTAGCACTTCTTTCTGGCTACTATGTATTGGTTTCTATGTATGTACCAGTACTTCTGAATGGGTTGAGGCTAGGATTTTGTAGTTAAAGGACTTGATGTTAAAGGACTTGATGAACAAGTATGTGTGGAGAGCATTCACTTAGTATCGTTATCTCATTTTTGACCAAGATGGTTTTTTAGAGGCTTTTGCATTGGAACTCTTCTTATATTGAAATAATAACAAACTATGCTGCTTTATGGAAGTGCATTGGTTAACATATCAGTATGTATGTGTTATATTCAGGGAATTTAAGGACTATAACTTATATGTAAAAAATTAAAACCTGAATTAAATAGCACTTAAAAAAATGTGTTTACATAGGACATATATACAGAAAAGACAGAGTAAAGATAACATAAAGGAGCACCAGAAATATAGAACAATAAAGGAAATGCAATAATGATGGATATTAAAATAGCAATTTACCTCAAAATAAAAACTTTGCTGAAAATGTACTCACCCCAAGGCTATCCAAGATGCACATGAGTTTCTTCACTGGAAAAGATTTGTGGAAATTTAGCATGACATAATTTGCTCACCAAATGATCATCTGCAGTGAATGGGTGCCATTGTAAAGAAAGTCCAATCAGTTGATAAAAACATCACAATACTTCAAAAGTAATCTACGATTCCACACAACCCCAGTCCATTAATGAATCCATCATTAAGACATTCAACCTTAGGAGCTACAAACCATTGCTTCTAAACCATTAAGTCCTATCCTATCCTATTTGGACTCTCAATCTGACGGCACCCATTCACTGCAGAGGATCCATTGGTGAGCAAGTGATGTTAATGTAAATTTCTCCAAATCTGTTCCAAAACTAATCTACATCTTGACCTGAATTTGAGTAGATTTTAAGCACATTTGTATTTTTGGGTGAACTGCTTCTTTAATAAAAGAATGAAATAGAAAACAGATATAAATGACCAGATTGTTTAAACTCATTTGGCACAGTGAAGTGCACAGAGTGGTCATCGCTTTATACAGCTGTTCATGTTGGGGTCCAAAGGAAATATCAACTAAAAAATATATATATATAAGTATGTGAGGAAGTTCAGGCATTTTGTTATATTTATAGGTGTCTGGTAACCTATAGAAAGCTGAGATGGTCTGGAAGAGCCCCTTTCTTTCTTTCTTTTTTTGCACCTAGTCAAGCTTCCTCTGCTTTGAAGAGCTGAGCCAAGAAAGCCATGGAGGGCTGCAACAGGCCCAGCACTGTTTCATTCAGTGGATCTTTGTTTTTTCGCATAGCCATCCTGCTTGTTGTATACCACCTGGGATGTGCTGAATCTGATATAATCAACACGGGACATTCTTTGGCTGGAATCTATAGCAGTAACATGGAAATCTTTCTTTCTCAAATGCAGACTTATGGTTCCAGCATAATGCATCAGCTCAAAACTTTAGCAGCTAATAAACAAGTGAAAAACATTTGTCTACTGATTTTAATGTGGCTATGTTGTGTTACTATATCACACACAGTGTGAGCGGTGGTTCAGTATTCCACTTCAAGCATGTGTGGACACATTAGTGGATCATTAAGGCTGCTAACTCAAAGCTGTGAACACACATAAGCTGCTCCCTGGATACTCAGAGGATATTATACATTAATTAGCTATCAGAACTATAGGCAGTATATTCTCAGATGGCTAAATTTACCTTCTTAATACTGAGATATGTAAAAAATCACCAATAATTATAAAATGTAGCTGTAAAGGCAAAAAGGAATAACAATCTATCATTCTTCATCTAACTAGTGCATTTTAACATGTCCATAGCTTTAAGCCAGTCATACACATTTAATTTATTTACAAATAAATAAAAATATAAAGACCAAAACTTTTCAATTATAGACATGTTTTTCTCATCTGTAGAGTCACATTAATTTATAACTTGGATAAAACCTGCAAAGTATGTCACTCAACATACAAAAAAATACTGTTTATTTAATGTTTTCTACTGTTTATTATCGATCGCAACCAAGAGAACAGGGAAAGAAGCAGCCAATTTGCTTTTATAATATTCCACCTCATCACATTTTCCCTTGACTCATGTTTATGCATATTCATACCTCAAGACATGGATTTTTATCTGCATATTTTAATAGCACCTAAAGGCATTCTTTGTCTCTTTTATATAATGTTTAAAATTTTAAATTCATAAATTAAATTAATTAATTCACACGCACACACACACACACACACACACACACACAGAATTTCTTTCAATTACTTTCCTACTTTATCAATTCAGTTGACATATTTGTCAAAAACTCTATTTCAGTTCAACAATCAAATCCTGCACTTATCATAAACATATTATGACCAAGAGGTGGCAGAAGTGAGCTACATCATCTCGATTGAGTAAATTATGTCAATAAGGTGTCCATACGTAATCAGTTTGCATTCTTTTATATTTGGAGTAGTTTACATCATATGCATCACATTCTAAAACATTCTCGCATATATCTTTTGTTGTGAATGTAGTTAAATATCGTCAATGACTTTCTGAACTCATGTCTGGCTTTTAATAAGGTTCTAGTGTTGCAATCACTTTCTAAAATCCAAACCAAAAAAACAAAAACAACAACAAAAAAACCTACAACATCTAAAGCTCATAATTTAATTAAATATTTTATTTTGGTACTTCAAATCATTATTATTGAGAACCCCATTGATGCAATAAAGTAGTAACCCTTTATTTCAATATATTAGTTTTAATTTGCTAGCAGTAAAATTTACAATATCTTATGATTAATATATGTGCATGTCATGTGCGGTCTTAAGACATGCCATAATTACATGATGTCCTCGTATACAATCATTATCATTTATTTACCATTTTCATTTTTAGGTTGTACATCATTAAACCACATTGCATCCCACACAATGAACTGATTTAATTAAATGCATTAATATGTATTTGTTTCATTTTTAACAAGTCTTCAGATCAAATACATTTCATTATAATGCCAAAAGCACAATGCCTCTTTGCTCATTAAAGTGGCGAGGGACTGAGAAAGGCCGGTGTGTGGCCTGCCTCCCTCATTATCCCGCTGTTTATGTGGATTGGCGTTTCTTCTGCACAGCACTATTAAATGGCTCTATTGTTTCCAGTTGCTAAACTCTTCAAATCCAATCCCTTCCCCTATTGCTCAGACTAACCTTGTTTACTTTCTACCACACAACAATTATCCAGCCACAATTAATGCAATCGGAATAATGCAAATTTAATTTACATAAACTACATTCTTCATCTGATCATTTATTACAACCCAAAACAACAACCTTGTCCAAATGTAAAATGTTACAGGAAGCTGCAAAATGACCACAAAACATTACTTATATTTTCCCCCGATTTACTAGACATCACTTTAATTCACATTAAATCAGGTTAAAAACCCCTGAAACCCTGGAGCACAAAACCAGTCTTAAGTCGCACGGGGATATTTGTAGCAGTGGCCAACAATACATTGTATGGGTCAAAATTATCAATGTTTCTTTTATGCCAAACATAATTGGATATTGGATCATGTTCAATGAAGGTATTTTGTAAATTCCTACCATAAATATAACAAAACTACATTTTTGATTAAAATGCATTGCTAAGGACTTCATTTGGTCAATTAGTATAATTTATTTATTTTTTATTATTTTATTTTTTTTCTTTTGCACCATAAGATTCCTGTCTATAAATAGTTGTATCTCGGCCAAATATTGTCCGATCCTAACAAACCATACATCAATGGAAAGCTTATTTGTTGAGCTTTTAGAAGATGTATAAATCCCCAATTCCAATAAACTGACCATTATGACTGGTTTTGTGTTCTAGGATCAGGATCACAAATGCTGGAAGCAGCAGACGGAAGCGCGAGCGCGCGCACGCCCAGCCGCGAGGGCGTGCACGTACAGCTGTACTAATGTGATGTCAGAACGCCGTTGAGCTCAAAAAATGTTAGCCTGTGTTGTTAAGTCGGAAAGCTACAGGGGATTTGCCAGACGGAAATAATACCGTTTTACCGCCTAGAAACACATGTACAGCACACATATTTGCGTAGCGCGTTTTTATACGTTTTTCTATCCGCTTGCAGCGAGCGTCTTGGGTTTATGCTGAGAGAAAGTTGGTCGGTTATTTTGTGGGAGTGATGTCGAATCCTGGGACTCGAAGGAACGGGTCAAGCATCAAAGTCCGACTGACAGGTAAAACACACGAGCTTCTCAGTCGTTTTAATTGTATCCATTCTGGGTTAATTATCATGTTATACTTCTAGTTGGGCTATCGGCGCTGTGTTTTGTCAATTATGTGTGTATGGAAGGCTAAGCGACTATCCTGCTAGCTTGCAGGAGCCTGGCTCTTAATGCTAAAAGAATGCTAACGCGACAAGCAGTCTTTCACTTCACCATCATCTCTATAAACAGCACAATAGTCCGTGGACTTGGTTTATTTTCACTTATGTGAACGTTATCGGCCGAAAGCAGCTCCCCCTGCAAGGGATGTGAGGTTGTTAGGTAGTCATAAATCAGCTGAGGATTGACCGGATGAAGCGGAGGCAGCTGTTTTCTCGCTTCCTCATCTGGATGGCTGTGTCTCTGTTAGATATTAATATATTAAAACTGCCAACATGTGTGGCCGAATATTCATTAGTGTTTTGTGTTGTCTGTTTATTATATTTGCTCACATAGGCAAGTTAAGAAAGGGTTACAGTGCTTGTTCTTTCTATGCTAATATAGGTTAACGTTACTCTTTCACAATCCAAGGTTGGGGTTTTCATGGGCAGGATATTTTTTCCCTTCTCTTTTGAAATCGCTTCTTTCTTGGAAGTGAACAGGATATGATTGATGCGTTCTGATCTCATTGATATCATCACAGAGATGGTGGATGATTGCTCTCGACTTAAAACCAAATCTACTGTTGACATATCATAGTGTTTATGGAATAGAAATATTAATAAATGCAAAAGCATGTTTCTGTTTTATAGCCAAGGTCCCATTAGTTAATGCATTAATTAACATTACCTAATATGGAGCGATACATTTGTTACAGTAGTTATTCATTTTGTTTTTACTGACAAACTTTAACAATGTTAGCTCAGTCTCATTAAGTAATATTAACAGCAGTTCTGATTTTAACAACGAATTAGTAAAGGTTGAAATTGTTGTTAACTAAGAATAATAAATGCATTAAAAGTATTTAACACTTTAGAATAATGGTCCATTAGTTAATGTTAGTTAATGCATTAATTAACATGAACAAACAATGAACAATACATTTATTACTGTATTTATTCATCTTTGTTAATGAAAATACGGTTATTCATTGTTAGTTCATGCTAATTCAGAGTGCATTTACTAATGTTAACAAGCACAACTTTTGATTTGAATAATGCATTAGTAAATGTTGAAATTAACATCAACCAAGATTAATAAATGCTGTAGAAGGATTGTTCTTGCTTAGTTCATGTTAACTAAAGTAGTTAATTAACATTAACTAATGGACCATTATTCTAAAGTGTTACCAAGTATTTTACTTGGTAAGTTAAATGGTGACTCTTGTTCATGTTAGTGAATACGGTTAGTATTGTATTACCGCTTTTCCTCGCTTTCCTGTTAACAGCTGATGTATGCTACTAGAACAAGTGGACTACATGGGCATTTTGTCATTCTAATGTGAGAAAGTTTGACGTTTAGTTGGACGTAATAGGTCTCCCGTGGTTCCTTTTTTGTCTGGCAGAACTATGTTGATGTCAAACTCAACACTACTATCCACTGCTTTGATGAATGCAGTGAAGACACCATATAAAGACATTTTGTTCCTTCACAAGCAAGTGAGCTCTGAATGAGCCGGTCTTTATTTTGCACAGATGTGTTTGTGTCTCACAACATCTCCTCTGTGGCCACTTGAGTTTGTTTGTGGAAGAGATGTCCACAGCAGAGGTGGATAGCGTTGTCGGGCCGCAGACAAACCCAGCGCCTCCAGCTGTGCTGCTTTCCCCCCTGGGCCCATGAAAGGATATTATTTTTCAGTGTTATTTTCAGCTTCTTGTTTGCCGGTATGTTTGGCAACCACTGCATTGAGTCTTATTGATCGCTACCTAAACATATTAGCAGGTTTGGGAATCATAAGGAATTTTAATGATTTTGCTTATGATTCCTCCGTGTTCTTCTCTTTATTCTTGTTGTTTTAATGTTTCCTGTAAAGCCCTTTGGTCTACAGTAGTTGTTTTAAATGTGGTATAGAAATAAAGTTTTTGTATTGTAAAAATATCTTTATTTAGTCATACAGGTGTGAAACAACATTGCTTGTCATTTACATACCCTCATTTCTGGGCAGGTGATCATTTCAATGATAGTTTTAAATGTTTTTTTTATATTTTTTTTTATACATTTTTGGAAAAATAAAATGCAGTTCTCATTGTACTCAATGCCTTCAGTAGTGTGGTGCTAAATGAGATGATTTCTGATTTCACCAGAACAAATTGATGAATACACATTTTTAATGACTTTTTTTTACAGCCTCTTTACTAGCATAGGTGCAGTCATTGAAAATAGGCTTTATACTATTTTGGAATGCTAAAAAACAAAAAAAACAATAATTTGGTAACATATTAACACAAGTTCATGTATGTTTAACTTCATAATGGCATATTATGCACAACCAGTCATCACAAGCCTTTAGTGTAACATAATAACAATGACTGTTATTGGTTCATAAGATTCAGTACATTTAGTTCAATACAGGGCATGAGTCAGATCATTTCAGTATCAGCAGAAGAACCGGTTCTTGTACCCAACCTCATGCGTCAGCCTAAAAACGTGATCTTTTGGCAATAATGATCAAATTGTTTGTAGTCAACTTACATCACCTGTTTTTTGCACACAGATTCCTGGTAGATTTCGCTGTGTTACGGTTTTATGCCATCAGACAAGTGTTGATAATCAACACCTTCACACTATAGTGTCTAGGAGGCTTTGATGGCAGTATGCTTTTTGTGACCTTATCAGCGAGGGGTCGTAGACAGTAAGTTATTTTGCTTGAGGATGACAATAGAGTGAGCAGATCAAGGCAAGATTGAATGTTTGTTTATATATTTTTTCTGAATTCCTCCTCACTGAAACAAGTACATTAAGTAATTTTGGGGTGCAGTTATGTTTAATGGCCTGAAATATTCTCACAAATTCATTTGGCAGGATATTTAAGTTTTTGATGTTTCATTGTTTTTTAATTGTGTGTTTGTATTTGTATCTGTTAATGGTGTCACTAGCAGTGCTTTTCCCTGCCTTGTTCATGCTTCTTTCAGTCTTTTAGTATGTCCGTTTTACTTT
This sequence comes from Carassius carassius, assembly GCF_963082965.1. Classification (NCBI taxonomy): domain Eukaryota; kingdom Metazoa; phylum Chordata; class Actinopteri; order Cypriniformes; family Cyprinidae; genus Carassius; species Carassius carassius. The sequence goes on along the minus strand of NC_081755.1, from coordinate 37,917,783 downwards.
GGGTTTGCTTTTCACTCAACAGGAAGTAGGATGTGGCTTCAGCGATCATTTCTTTCCATTATTGAGCGATATTGTGGGGGTTTTGTGCAGAGTACTAATACAGTTTATGTTGTGGTGCTTCGTGTTCAGTAGTTGATATAAAGATCCAAATTTAAGTGAAAAAGTGAAAGTGACGTGACATTCAGCCAAGTATGGTGGCCCATACTCAGAATTCGTGCTCTACTTTTAACCCATCCAAAGTGCACACACACAGAGCAGTGATAACACACACACACTGTGAACACACACCCGGAGCAGTGGGCAGCCATTTTTGCTGCGGCGCCCGGGGAGCAGTTGGGGGTTCAGTGCCTTGCTCAAGGGCACCTAAGTCGAGGTAATGATCTATTTCTGCTTTTGACACGATAATTATTAGACTGCAACAACAAAAACATGCCTATCAAGTTTTCAATTTCGAAAAGATTTTGAACTGTCTGAATATTTCTAAATAGATCACCTCCAACTTGATTTTAGAACCTGATGTTAGATTATTGAGATGAATGACATTTGTGACCTGATTATACCCTTAAGTAATTTCATTAGAGGGGAAGAATTCTGTAAATATTTGTCATCATTGGAGCTTGCACCACCTGGGTTTTTTTTTATTTTTTTTTTAGTCTGCTCAGGAGTTATTGCCCTCATCATGGTTACAGAGTAATGAGGGAGAAATGCAAGTTTATTTTATTTTTTTCTCATTGTTGTTTCCTCATTACTTGGAAAGGTCTGTGCTGATAATGTCCTGAGAAAGAACTTGATTTTGCATGTTTTCAACTGTGTTTCACCCTGAAGGTATTTTTTGTGGATTAGTTGGGCTGTTTGGTTTTTATTGTTGTGTTAATGAATAAGGCAGTCTGGATGCAACCGTATAAGAATGCATTACCAAGTCCTTCATTTGTATTCTACTTCTATTATAAGTTCTTTTTTTCACTGTTGCTGTTACATTTAAACACGCTCACACACATGGGGATAATAAACTTTAATGCCATGAGCATTCAGGCTTCAAAATGTTTGCTTGTTACTGTGAAACAGCTGTGTTTAACTTGTGGTGTTATTGAGACTTTGTTGTATACATCCAAAACCTGTAAAGCTACTAGGTGATTTGGCAAAGCTGTTTCTGAAAGTTCCTGTAGACTATAGTGTTGTCAAAAGACCCGGTACTTCGGTACCAAGTCTGTACTAAAAAAATTTAAATGTGACGGTACCAGGTTCCGTACAAACCCGGTTCAGCGCTATGATTTCCACAAAGCAGAAAAGGAGGACGGAATCTCAAAATCCAGTCATGAAAATGAAACTTACATTTTAACATGGACAGTCATGGAATTTGTCAAAGTTAGCATAAATTAGCATAAATTAATCAAATCAAATCTCCATATGGACCAGTATCTGTAAATGTTAAGCTGCAAAAGTTGTTTGAAATATGAATCCGTGTTCTGCGCGTCTCTGTGTGAATTAATGAATGGCAGAGACGTGCGGGTTTGTTTACTACATAGACCGAAGTGCATGACACTTGCATTAATTTCAGCATCTGAGCTTCAGAGTTCTCTCTCCATCAAGCGATCTGAACTTTTCAGTTCATCTCAATGGCCGCACAGCGCACCTGTATTTGACGCTGTAAACTCTTTGTGAAGGCGCACGACTCACCGTCGCTTTACTGATATTGCTGTTTCTTTACACGTGCAAAGAGAGAGAGAGAGCGAGAGTCTTACCACGCTGAAACGACACGCTATATGTAAACTATTCTTTGTTGTCTTCTCCTGTCAAAATAATGGAGTTCATTTAGAATTATTCATATTCATTTTCGAACAAGCAGAAGACATACCCGGTTTCTCCGGTAGTGGGCGGAGCTAATGCGCAAATGGCAATTTTATTCAGGATGTGATACTGCTACTACTGTTGAAAAAATTTATAAAACTTTATTTTTTAAAGAAATAAGTCACAATATTTCTTCCATGTTTTTATTTTAATAGCAAATCCCCTTTATTTACCAAAAATAAAATGTGTTTAAATTTCATAAATTAAAAGACAAATTAAATTTGGGTGAAACTTGTTTACTGTTTTTCATAATTATATAACTTGTAGAAAAACTTTAAACACAATTGTAAATAAGTATAAAGAATGGCATTGGTTTTATTTATAGTGCTAAAAAGTTTTTTTTTTTTTTTTATTAGCATATTTTTGTGTTTTGCTTTCGTACCGAAATTGGTACCGAGAACTGTGAATTTTCACTGGTATCGGTACCGAATACTGATATTTTGGTACCGTGACAACACTAGTAGACTAAATGATGTGTTGATGCTTTCACTATTAGCATTTCTTTAACTAGATTCCAGGTGTGCTATTCAGTCCAAACAAAATACACAGTGTTGAATAATTACTCATTATAAAATGCTTGATATTTGTAGGTCTTGTTTTAAACCAATTATACAGTGCATTTTAATTTGATCAGGACAAATGTTTATTTCTTGCTCAGGAATTGTCATTGCGCTTGATGATTGCATGATGTTGCACTTTCTGGTATTATTAGCTGTATAACGCTAGCCCAGGATGACCACTTGCATTATCATCATGTTTTGGTAGCATATTTGCTTTGTTCTCAAAATATTAGTGGTCTAACAGTTCAGAATTCCAGTGACTTGTTTTGCATACTAGTTTGATGCTCATTGTTTTTGTATTCAGTAAGGAAATTGGAGACGTACTCAAATAATTGTTTACACTCTTCAGCATTGTGTTTAGGATACACAATGCAAATCTGTTAAAAAATAAAATATTTGCAAGAAGAATGTGTATTTTCAGAAATCCTTTTATGCACCGCAGTGCAAATGTGCACTTAGCAGTGGGTGCCAAACAGTGTGCATTACTGAAACCACCAATGTTTGCGGCAGATCTGATTTTTTTGTGTGTGTATTGGGCTGCTTTAATGTGGTTCTAAATGATAGCTATCTGAACGTATAAATCCATGGGATTATTTCACAATTTTTGTTCATATTAATGAACAAAAATTGTGAAATCTCATGAATTTATACGTTCAGATAGCTATCATTTATCTGGGGACATGGAATGTTCAATAAATCATTTATAGCATCTACTCTAATGTCTGCACATCATGCCAATATAACAGGCAAACATGGCTGCATTTGCACTGCAGGGCTTAATACACACATGCCATTTTTGATATTAATCCACCATAACAGCTTTTATTTAATATCTGTGTATGTAGCTCCAGAACGTTGTTTGGACAAGATGTCAAAAATGGCATATGTGCATTAAGCCCTGCAGTGCAAATGCAGCCATGTTTGCCTGTTATATTGGCATGATGTGCAGACATTAGAGTAGATGCTATAAATGATTTATTGAACATCCCATGTCCCCTTGCAAACTCAACCTCTCCATAATCGTTTGCAGCACCTAGTTGAAGCCTGGATTATGCTCTGTGTACTAGGCTTTTGCTTGACATGGCCAGCTATTGTGGCATGCATCAGGTGCAAGAAGCTGCTTGAAAAGAGGCTTACTGCCTGCCTGTGTATGTAAGCCTGTGCAACAAGCAGAGGGCTGGATACTGGGAAATCCTGTTTATTCATTGAGCACTAGCAGCGCTCTGCTGTTATCATTTGTTTCACGTGCTGCCTGCTTGTCTGTTTCCTCTCTTTCCTTATCTTTTTTTCCTTCTTGTCCTCTTGCACATGATCATTTCATGTTCATGAATGTGTAGGTATGTGAAGCATGTAGCTTCTCAGACATTCCTGTGTCTGATATTAATGTGAAGTCCAGCTGTGGGTTTGTTCGGACCATCTGCAGCACTGTAAACCGGGTTGTACCAATAGACGATAGTATCGTGATAGTAACTCTTTGACATTCCATGTTAAGTAAATTCCATTTTTATGACTGGATTCTGTGATTCCATTGCAGAAAACATTGGGCCCTACTATAGCATTTGTTTTGTTTTGTGTTAAACTTTAGTCTTAATTTGAATCACTTTTGTACTCAAGGTTTTTTTTATGTAATTGTGATGTTCATGCACTTGAAGTCACACCATTTAACCTTGTGTGTTATGATAGACTCATCCCTTATATAAGACACTAACCTTGTGTGTTATGATAGACTCATCCCTTATATAAGACACTGCACCTTGATCAGAAGTTTCATAGGTGAGAGTGATTAGTATAAGACTTTGTACTGTGGTCAATCAGTGTCAATGGCAACCAAATAGTTTATATTTATTTAATTTTTTATTGCTGGGTTAATTGTTACCTGAAGCAGTGACTTCAGTATTTCAGAACATAGGAAATTAAGTTTTTACGTGGCTCACCACTTTCCAGACAAGTGGGAGGTCAGAATAGAGATGTGCAAAACCACATTTATATCATGGACTAGTCAGTGGGTTGCCTAAATGACTAGTTGATTTACAGTGATAGCCACGAGACCCTGATAAGATGTTTCTCAGAGACCTTTAATTCTAAATTCAATTTAAATCCCTGACTCAAAAAAAAAAAAAAAAAAAAAAGAAGAAATAAAGTCATTCATCCTCACAAACGTATCCTGTCTCCTTCCTAGACCTGTTTTAACTCAAAAGTTTGGAGTCGGTAAGATTGTTTTAAATTATTTTTAAATTTAAGTTCATTCTTGCTAGGAAGCATTAAATTGATCAAATGTGACAGTAAAGAAGTAGAAAAGAACTCTAATTCTAATAAATCTGTTCTCCTGAATTTGTTTATTCATCAATATGAATATGTCCTTTGTGTTCATGTGTGTGAGACTGCATTGTGGTCAGCTGCAGACAGTGCTGTGTTGTACAGTGCTGTAAGTCTGTGGGGCCTCCAGACAGGATGAAGAGCTCATATGGTGATTTTTAGCCTCCCTCAGCAGCCTGGCCGCCTCCCACGTGCCTCGTCTGGATTTAGGTTACTGCACAGTACCCAAGGGTCACTCAGCCACCTCCGCCAGGTCTCTACCGGACACAAATACTGCTTCAGGACGCATTCTTTCAGCTGTTGTAAACAAGAACCGCTAAACGCAGGGATTGTTTTTCATCCTTTCAGACTTTAAGATTGTACTTTTCAGGATAAAGTTTCTAGTTTCTCTGCAATCCTCTCATTTCTTGTCTCTGTGCAGATGCTCACCGGAGTCGCTATAAGTATCGCTCATATCTCTACAGGGATGACAATTGACCAGAGGCCATTCTCTAAAATGACCGACATAAAAAGCCTGTTTCTTTACAAGCTTGTTTTCCTGCTTGTCCTCTCTGTGTGAATTGAGTGCCCTTTGGAACCATTTAGCTTTCTCGAAGTGCAGACCAGACCCATTTTTAAGTTTGTTTGATGGCACAATAATCGTCATTGCATGTTGTTTCTGAGTACTTCTGATGGTGTCAGACAAACTGTCAAGAGCAAAGACGGGCAGACATCTGTCTGCATTGTCGCCATAAGGTTGTAGTCTTTCTGGTGTCTGCTCAGAGATGTGATTAATGCACCACACATCAGATTCAGGATGTCGTCCTCCTTCAGTCACTGCCGACTGAATGCATTCCTCTCATTCTTATGTATTGTGCTTTTAACCACTCGTTCCCCCAAGGTATGGCTCAGGTTTCCCTTCCTTTTCACGCCTGGTGACTCAGTGACGGGGATGTCTGCCCACCTGTCCCCTTCATCGAGCTTCCTCCTAGGGGAGCTTGGTGGATCCACCTTGGAAGTCGGAGCGGCTGACCTACTGTATATTTGCTTGTGGAAATGTCTATACATGCACATGAGGAGGTTTAGCATTCCAGTTTAAACTTTTGGCTGACAACTCATTTGTTTCGAGCTTGGATGGGGATATATTTTTAAAGGCCTCTGGCGTTCTGATCGACCTTACAGAATGGCTTCCCACAATTTAATCTTTTAGGCTTTGGCCATGGAAAGGCGGAGAAAGAGAAACAAAGAGCCAGGAAGGAGGGTGGAGGATAACTAAAAGCTCATGGATATTTCATTTGCGCTGGGGGCCCGATGTCTTGTGTTTCAGCTTTGCGTATTGTGGGGCTTTACATTAGTGTGTGCAATACGGCCTTACTCATATCCCTCCAGCCCTCACAACGCTGTAACTCAAACCTAAGCTGTGAATGGGAGGAGTGATGTGTGTCATCTCTGAATCTGGCAGGAAATGAGTCGAGTAGGCCACATTCTTCAACCCCAAATCAGTCTAGTTCATCACTCAATTAGAGTGATGGCTTGTGTATGCAAAGTCTGAATTGACTGTACAAGGGCTGAGAAATTAAACATAATAAAATCATATTTGCAACATGGCTTAGATCAGTAAACAAATCGCAAGGTGTGCACATTATTTAATTAATTGCACCCACTGAGCATTGCAAAGTGAAGCCTGGCACTGTCTTTGTTTACAGACGTGCAGCTCCTCATAACAATGTTTTTGGGGTCTCAAAGTGGCTCAGTTCACTTTAAATTGTTTTTTTATTATTATTATTAAATATGCATTTGGAAATGTAATTTAATTTGTAATAAAAAGCATTTCTACTACCAAAAAAAGTTTAGAAACCCAACAAAGTTGTAACCTGTTTCCAACTAAATCCCATTTACCACCCTAAATTAAATTGAAAGTTAGATGTTTTAATTAGAGCCCGACCAATATGTTTTTTAGGGGGGCAGATACCAGTATTAGGGAGTAAAAAGTGGCAGCCAAATCGGCTGATGTTCTTTGTGTATGTCATAGTACAGTACCAATCAAAAGTTTGGACATTTGACTGGTACTATATAGCATACAGTATATACATAAACAGAATATATAAACATTAACACATTTTTTGCAATGATCACTCAAATGTAGTGATCAAACAATTATAATGACATGACAAGAATGGAGTCAGGGCGTTTAACAATTTAACTATAAACTTTATTATCCAAATTTATTTATTATCGTCAGTAAAGCCGGTTCCCTGATTAGCGGTAAATCACCTGCTTTCAAATGGAGCATTTAATAGACAGAGCCGTAGATCACTGACAAACTACGCAATATTGTGTGCCCCCCCCACCCAATGCTTTAACCTCAGCAAACTACTTGCCTTGCAAACAGCTGCAAAACCCGCCAGAGACTCATTCCCATCTACTGAGTAATGTTCCTTTGGTTACACACGTGTTATTTTGCTAATTAACTATGTGAACGGTCTTGTGGCTTGTGAACCAGCTCTCCGCCGTTACGTCAGGTAAAGCAGTACTTTTTTTTTAAATTAAAGTCAGGGAATCAGTGGGTGGGATACTAAGAATAGAGCCTCTTTGGTCTCCCTTGCACCAAACCCTCATCAGTCACTACACCAGCTGTCCTAATGCAAGATATTAAAGAAACACTACGCTGACTAGCAGAGACTATACTGTCTAGTTTTAAGTCGTGATTCTCAATTTGTTTTGCTTGAGGGTTTTAAATTGGCAACTGAGTACCAGATTTGTTTATCATGGACAGTTGAATTTCGATGGTTTTATGCTCTTGCTATGCAATAATTGATTTCATAAACTTGCCAGTCAGCTGAAACCACATTCTTGTTGCAAGCAACTGTTTTTATTGTAGTATGGAGTTTCTTTTTCCTTGTGTGGTTGTGTTTATGGTTTTTGAGGATGCATGACACGCAGCCTAATTTGTATGCCTAGTTTATTTCTACCATCTTACAGATTTTTGTCAAAAATGTGTTTGATTTGGGCACAGTCTCAGTAAAGGAAAAAAAAAGTTAGATGCTGTGGTAATGCGTTTGCAGAAATCTCCCACGTTATAATTGCACGGCTTGCAGAAATCAATAAAATTATGCTCAGTTCCGCACTGAAATTCAGAGCCTATTAATACTTTTTTCTGTGCATTTATAGGATTTCATACATTTTTCCAACATCTGATTAGGCAGGTCGTCGAAATAAGCTTGCAGTCAGATTGGCTTCTGTGAGGAGTTGAATTGTGTGAAAGTCTAGCAAACCACATGCACGAGAGAGACAAATCAAACCTGCTGATTCACTCTCTTTCACAGGCATGTTTGGTCTATGTCATAGTGTTGGCAGTGTCAGTCACTATCCACTTATGATATTATGATGAGTTGTGATTTATCACCAGTGTTGGGAAGGTTACTTTGGAAATGTAATAGGTTACAGATTACAAGTTACCCTGTTTAAAATGTAATAGTAGTGTAACTTTTTCAATTACTTTATTAAAGTAATGTAACTAATTACTTTTGAGTACTTTTTGATTACTTTTCTAAATTTGTGAAAATTAAAGAATAATAAATAAAAGCATATACATCAACTTAAATACAGTTATCTAATGAGCATGTGACGTATTCTGTGTACTAAACTCCTGAAACATTGGTGTTTTTTTTAAACTGCTGTCTCTGTATATGATGATAGTTTTCTCAAAATAAGTAAAATGCACATGAAGTGACACAGAGCAGTTCAAGAAATTGTTTATGTGCTTGTGTACTCCTATACTGAGGCAGCAGAGGTTGAAAACACTGCGAGCTTCAGTAGGCCTATGTGTAGTAAATGAAACCATGTCTTTGCCATTAATTTACAGGAGGGGCAGACTGGGAAAAAAATTCAGACTGGAAAATTCAAACTTATACAAACAAATTCATGGACAAAACTATTTTTTGTATGGACCTGAGATAAAAAAGGTTTAAATCTTTAATTTGGGGACATGCAAAATAATTAAAAGTTCTCTCCTGAACTGCACCTTCACTTCCATTTTTCTCTTCAGTCTCTTTATTTTGCCCTGTTATGCATCTCTCTCATGACTTTAATACTCAAGATTGAAAAAAACTATACTTTACAATACACTACTCTACAATACTACAATATCTTTATAGAAAAATCCTAATACTGTACACGAGTCATGTTTTTCCCTTACAAAAAATTACCATGCTTTTATTAGCCTATATAAAAGTAAAATAACCTTGTTTTTATTTTTGCAAATAGATTTGTATTTATTTTTAAATAAATACATTTGTAAAATAATTTTACATTTTTGGTTACCACAGTTAAACAATAGTAACCATTTTCTCTGGATTTATAGTTAAATATTAAAATGTTAATTTTCGTAAGGGTTGTGTTGTTGTCTGTCGTAGCTCCCCCTAAACCTATAAAATAAATCTGTTTTTTTTTTTCAGCTAAATTACTACTGTAACATTACAACAGATAATAATGATGTCCTTTATATAGTATTTTGAGTGATGACTGATGAGCAACGTGCTGCTGCTTGATTAAATAAATAAAAAAACAAAGACAAAAAAGCATCTTTACAGATGAAACTGACCTGAAACCCTGAACAGGTGTTCTGCTTCTCTGCTCCAGCTGTGCGCTTCCACACTCCACTCTTTTCTCTCTCTCTCTCTCTCTCTCTCGCATTGATTACTCTGAGTCTGATCCAAACCGTTTGGCAGAGGCGCGGAGAGCGCGCGAGTCACGACTAACACTTCATGACTTATTAGAGATTTAATTATCAAATGGCGGATTCGCAAATGATCTCTTTAGTACATTGGGCAGGCAATTATACAATAATGATATTAAATAGTGGGGCAAAATCGGCTGCCAGGCCACCGGGAATTGCCCCGTTTCTCCCGGTGTCCAGTCCGCGCCTGATTTCCACAGACAGGCAGAATGTGCAAGTCATATATTGCATTTTTGGGGCTTAATATTCACAGACACTAGTCGATGTCATGTTTTGATTCAAGTGTACTGACCTATTTTTGATTTAGTCATCCAAAATGTGGCATATTCCGTCCGCGTTAGGCATTCCGTTTTTATGACTGGATTCTACGAACCAGACTGTATTTCCGCATCCCGGAAATTATTAGGGCGGTATGTCTCAGAATAGTCAGTGCAATTTGGGAAAGAAATCAGTTAAATCTGTATGTGGATGTGTGTAAATATTCAAATGTAATCCCCTTTGTTATCGTAAAAAATTTCATAAGTAACAGTAATTTAATTACTCATTTTTTCTTAGTAACTGTAACTAATTACAGTTACAATAATTTTGTAATTAAATTACGTAACGCCATTACATGTAACTAGTTACTCCCCAACACTGTTTATCACAGTGTATCAGATAATACCTTCTGCAGATGCAAAACCAAATAAACTAGAGTAAAATCAGTTGTACTTATGAATATTGTGCTGGCTTACAGGAGTTTACAGCCACCAACAAACAGTTCTGATTCGCAGCTTGTAGAGTTAATGTTTTTGAGCTGCTAATTCTCTTTAATGAAATGGTTAAGATGATGGATGATCTCCCACGTCTGATAACACCATACCAGACTGTTTGGCCTCCTATCAAAGGGCTAAATGAAAGTGCACGGGCAATGCTGTTTGTACAGCACCGGGCAGATCTCCATGAATCCGCACTGGGCAAATAACTCCCGCTGAACTCGCTGCTTTTTTATGTGTTCAGCAGGGTTGTTTGTCAATTTGTGCAGCTGGGCGGCAGGAACTCTGAAGTGTTGTGCGTGTTTGTTCTGCCCATCACCCACTATGATTAGGCAATGGTTAATGCAACAGGAAAAACCCTCTTTAAAAGCCCTAAACCGATGTGTACTGCTCTTGCACTTCATTTAGAGGAGCTTGGCCACATTTGAGAATGGCACTTTTTGAATGTTTTTTTGGCACCAAGTTTTATCTGGTTTTCTTCCATTTTAAAACCATTGCTGTGTTGACTAAACTTATAGATCCATCATGTACAGGAATATCTATCAAACTGAATCAGAGAGAAATGTATAAAATTTTGTATTTTTAAAGCAAGCAGCAGAGATGGTCTTCACTGCAGAACACAAGATGAATGAAAAAAATCTAGCGAGCCGGGAACAATTGCCAGGACACATTACCTGTTTATTTTCTGGAATCACAGTGTGAAAGGAGTTTAAGATTATTTATTTTTTATATGAAAAATTCATATTTTTGTTCAGCAAGGATGTATTACATTGGCTATGTTTACATGCACAATTTTTGGTTCAATCAGACTGAATTCATTCCGATTGATGAATCTGAATATAGTGTTTACATGAATGCTAAATAAAGTGATCGGGGTGATGTGCATGTTTATGTTTATGTTACAAACTTCAAATCGGAATTGATATATTTTTTTTACATGTGCACACTGCACAAATATAGAGTTCCTCACTGTTTACACAATAACCACTCTTCTACACCATTTCTTTATTTGTTTTTATCAACAGAATAACCATTTAAGGATAAATATACATATAAACCACTGTGTCGTGATGCTTATGTTTATCACAGTAAAAATGTCTCTCCCAGTTTGCCTGTGGATGAGAATCCAAAACAAGGACTGCTGGGAAGTTGTCCTGCTCCACTTTACAGCTGCATACTAAAAGAAGGAGAGTTTTATAATGACAGGACACGCATTCATACAACACTTTATTCAATAGGAATAGAGGTCGACCAATATATCGGTCGGCCGATATAGGGGCCGATATTTGTCATTTTTTTTATATATCGGCATCGGCCGATATCCGTGTTTAGTAGCGCCGATTTAAAGTCAGGCACGTCGGCGGGCAGCCCCGTGTTATTGGTGCGGTGGAAAGTGCTGCTGCTGCCACTGCATGTGAAGCACCCCAAGCCAAAACATTTGGAAGATTCAACAGCAGTCCTGGAAGATAAAGGTAGTCAGAGAATTTCACTCTGTAAATGGGGTGGAGAAGTTGGCAGCTCTAACAAACACTGCAGCGTGACGTTACCAAAGTAAACTGTCTCTGACGTTACTCCGCCCCGCTCACAGACAGCACCGTGCTCTGAGAGACAGCTGTCCTGGAGCTGCCCAGAACGGTGAATGACATTTGTTCGGAGGCATGGTTTGATGCAGACAATAACCAGTTTTCCATCCAACTCATTTGTATTTAGGGATGTCAATATTCGATAATTTCCATGATCGATCGTCGTTTAAATTAATGATCAATTAATTACTTTAATGCTGCAAAATGCGTCTGCAGCGGTATTATTATTATGTGCAAAAGCCACTTGGAAAAAAAGCTTTCTCACCCGAATTAAAGGGTTTTAGTCTGAATAAAATGCTAGTAGCAGGACTGTAAAATGAATAGATGTGATTATGATCATTTGATCAAATGAAGAGAGCGCGCCATATGTTGTAGATCATTTTACTTTGTTGACTGTTTCTCGTCTGAATGCGCCTCTAAATGGTTTCGTGGTGCTCGTTGTTGTATTTTAAAACGCATCCGCAATGTTTTCAAATTACACAATAGTAGTGGTGCAACGGATCATCATTGATCCGTGATCCATTCGGATCAATATCTTCGGTTCGGCACACACGTGACCCGCGGATTGATTTATAAAAAAAAAAAGTTGCGCATGTTCAGTCCACACTCAGTGGTAATGGCGAGCGGAGGAACGGAGGAGCTTGAACGGCCCGCGCATTTTGTATTCCCTATCAGATATAATGATGAGGAAAGAGGTTAGAGTGAAAATATTGTGCCAGATCTTTATGAACAGGAGAAGAAAACAGTTGTGGATGAACTATCCCGAGCATCCTCTGTTGCGCTCACAACAGACTGGTGGACGTCCAGGGGGACGGAGAACTCTGTGACGATAACTGCTCACTTCATCACAGCACACTGGAAAATGAGAAGTCGGGCTATTATGTTAAAAAGAAGATATTATGTGCACTTTAAGTTGATTTCATATATTTTAATTTAATAATTTAATGTTAATAAAAAAAGACAAAACGTAGCCTATGTTTATTTGTCTTGGCCTTTTTTTTTTTTTTTTTTGCTGATCCGACAAATTATCCGATCCATACGAGGACGAGCGAGCGTGGGTTTGACTAGATGTATTTGGAGGTTATTGCTCACGTCTCGTTCTGCACATATCCAAATGTTTCCATATTCGCAATGTATCTGAATGTTAAACTATAATATTTTTTATTTATTTAATGTAAACTAGACGATAAAGATCATCCTCTTCACATGAGCAAAAACCTCCTTGGCATAACAGCAGAGTGGACCGGTGTAGGCCTACTACGGTCTATTTAAACTGACCAGTGTAACCTTTTAAATGTTTGGTTGACTGTACTTTATTTTAATAATGAACAGACTGCGATGTAAGTTTGAAATTAGAATGCACTTTAGATGTTCTGTGTCATTTATACCAAACACAAATGTTGCTGGTTGCTAGTGTGTTTGCAGCACTACTGTTATTTATTTTTTATATATTTATTTTTAAAATTGTATTTATTTAAATGTATATTTAAGTTTACATTTATGTTCCAACAAACTTGAAAAATTCTACTTGATAAATGCTCTAAAACTTTTATGTAAATGATTGACTTTTATTTATATATATATATATATATATATATATATATATATATATATATATATATATATATATATATATATATATATATATATTACCTGTTTTATATATTTAATACTTCATCAGTTTATTGATTTTGTTTGGTTAACTTTGGATACATTTTTTATTTTAATACCGTGCAGTGCACAAAATTAAGATTTGAGAGATGGTTCAAGTCAGTGCTCAATAAATGATGATAAGTTTAGAAATGTTGTGCATCCACTTATTATTAGTGTGACATTTTAGCATGCAAATGAAGGGGAAAACTTCAAGATATCGGCCCTAAAAATCGGCAGCACATATCGGCCATCGGCTGACCCTGACCTCTAAACATCGGCATCGGCTATAGAAAAACCCATATTGGTCGATCTCTAAATAGGAAGATTAGTACTCTATTTCTGCGTCATTGCACATGCGCAGTCCTTACAGTTTCAGGGTTCAGTCCGATCGAGTGTTTACATGCACACTCAATCGTATTAGAAAAGGAATAAACAATCCCCTTCAATCAGATCAAAATTTCAATCCGATCGAGCTCAGTCCGACTGATTACAAATGGATTGTTTGGTTGCATGTAAACGTTGTTCGAAATGTGACAGTAAAGACATAAAAAAAAGATTTCTCTTTCAAATGAAAGCGGTTCTTTTGAACTTTATCATGATTTTAGGCAACACAACTGTTTTCTACATTTGATAATAAGAAATATTTATTGAGCAGCAAATCAGCATATTAATGGTTACATTTTGACATTTTTGCACTCAGGAATTAACAGAACAAAATATCCATCTGCTTTTCTGAGCCAATAAAATCCTCTCATGTGAACTAATTGGATTATATGAAGGGGATGTTACAGCCCTGACTGCCTGTGATGAAAGTTATGTCTGACAGCAAAGTTTCTGCCTCCATTCCTCCTTTGTTTCCATGGATACAGATGTGGAAAGCTCTTAAAGGGAAGCTAGGGTGGTAAAGCTTCCAAATATCTGCCGCATGTATATTTGATTGCGCTGTGACTGCTGTAGCTACACCTCTGTCACTCCTAAGGGATTTGCCTCTGCTCTGTCATATCTGCAGATTTTGATTTGTGCCTCTTATGTATCACGGCACCTCCACTTGGGTTATTGGTTGCCAGAGTAACCCGTTATTGGGAGGTGATGGACAGCCTGGAGGCTAAAAGACATGATGGACTACGGAGCCAGCCACCGCACTCTCCCTGTGAATGCTGAGGTGAATTTCACAGTTAATGAGGCAGTGCCCTCCCCAAGTCATGGAGCTGTGTGTGGGTGCTAACAGAGGTATGCCGTTTGGCTCTTCTGTCCACAGCCATGGATTTCCAGCTCTCTGACCTTTTAAAGATCCTGTCCTCTTGGCTCATTATTAGGGCATAAACTATAACGTGCACTAGGGCAACATGAAACCTCAGCATAGACCAATTAGTGGCTGAGCTTGCATGATTCCTGTTTTATAGAAACTGGCTGCCTTTTCTCAACTTCAGTCGGTTTCTTCTTCACTGTACTGTCAGGTGGATTTTAATAAATAAATAGCCTTCCGCAGGAATACTGAGAATACATAAATGAAAAAATGTACAAGTGCTTTTTGCTGTCATTGCCACTTTTGTCTAGGATCCTGATTTTAACAGCAGAAACACTAGCGTGTTTTTCTTTGATGTGCACACTAGGATTGAGGGAAGATGCTTCTGTTGTCGTCAACTGGAACAAGTCAAAATGATCTTTTAATGTTATTTTCAGTAGTACCTAACTGAAAATTCTGTGACTATTATTTAGTTATTATTTACATTATTACTGTATAACATAGGGCTGGGCGATTCATTGAAAAAGTAATCGAAGCCGAAATTCAGAATCTCTAAATGATGTAATTTTCCCACTTTCACTGTTTCCTCTGTTAAAATCATGTTAATACATTCCCCAGGGATGCCAGGTCCATGAAACACAACAAGCCCGATTGCTGTTCAAAACTAGACCAAAACTAGGTTTTCCCCTCCATCAAAATTGCGGTATGTGTGATCTCTTTAATTAAAAAAATTGACTAAATACACAGCAGCAGCCTAAATTGACTAAATTGCTCTTTTCCATGTAATTGCAATAAACTGGGAATTCAAGCTTCAAAAGTGGACCTTAAATGTATGAAAGCAGTAGTCCATGTCAATTGTGCACTATTTTCAAAGTTTTCTGAAATCAGTCTGATAACTTTGTCAAAGTAAAAGACTAATTGACTTTAAACTAAAAAAAACATACTACCGTGTTGGTGCTAGTAGCCTCGTGGTTAGTGTGTCGACATACTGCACTCACAGCGACCTGAGTTTGATTCCCATCTCGAGGTCCTTTTTGACAATCCCACTCCCTCTCTCCTCCCAGTTTCTTCCTGTTGTATATCTCTACTGTCCTATCTATTAAAATGCATAAAAGCCCATTAAAATATCTTTAAAAAAGAAAACAAAAAAAGCATACTACCACATGTGTAGCCACGTGACTGTGTCCAGTCAGTGACATGGAAGCAACATAGAACTCCAACACAGACATCAAAGCAACCGGATGTGCTTTATAGAATTTTTTTTTTAATGTGAAAATATTTAAATTAAATTAAAACTGAGATGTTACTTTTATCATAAGAGACTTTAATTTCAAGATGTGTGCTTTGATTTCAGTTGTTCAAAATAATAAGTAAATAACCATAAATAGTTATTAGGGTTGGGCCTATAGATGATGCCATCGTCCATTGCCGATTGTTGTTAGACATCATGATGTTGCGCTGGCATCGTGAAACCCCCCCACCCTACACCAGACACAAAAGTTGTCAGCTAAAGTCTGTCTACACTGGATGCGACAAAGCGACCGTTGAAAATCATTTGAAATTTTGGTCAGCATGTCATAAATATAACACGGTTTACTGTCAGGGGTTTGTGTTGTCATGCCACATCCAGTGTAGACATCATCACTGATTTTACTTAATTCTATTGTCTGATCTATATATATACTGAATCTCTTGTTATAGATGAGTGGTTCTATAGTATTTTGTTGTGTCGCACTGCTCGCATCCGGTGTAGACACGGTGTTAGGAATCGTTAGTTGTTTTCCCTTATAAGGATTCACACTTCGGGCACACCCCCCCCAACTCCCCCTCGCCTTCACCCCCGCCAAATGTTATCGTCCATTGCAAGGTTTCACTGTAGACATCATCTGATGACATCACCCAACCCTAATAGTTATTTAGAAATCCTTCAATTATTTTAAAATAACAAAAATAAGAAATGCACCTTTAATAGTTGAGCGTATTTACAGTACAACCCTTGTCAGTGAACTCTGAGGGCAAATATATAAATAAATGAAATAATGATTCATTAATTGTTATCGAGAATGTAATCAAGAATAAATTTAGTTTTTCCAGCCCTAGTATAATGCTCCTCCACCAGAACTTAAAAGGAGATTGTTATTAAGAATATTTCAGTTGCATCATCAATATAAAAAAAGTTATTGGGGTCCAAAACAACATTGAACTCCACTGACTTTCATTGTGTTACCATGGGAATTTTTCAAAATACGTTTTTTGTATTGCCCATAAAAATGTTCTGTATATTTGGAATCATGAAATGGACAGACTGACCCTTTAACATTTCCCCAGTGTAATAATTACCACAACCCTACTGAGCAAGGTCATATGAGCGATTGGACGTAAAAGATACCTCACGTACCTCATTTCTGCATCATTACTCTGCTATCAGATTAATGTTTTTGGGTAACCATGTAAATTGGTGAAAGGGACCGATTGCAACCATTTTAAAGTTTATTAGTATGTTCATAAATTGGATGGTTGCCAGGCAAAGTTGTTTACAATGTCGTGTGTTGTTCGCCATTCATTTGCACTGTGCCTGTTCTGACAGAAGCACACATGAAGTAGTCCTGTGACCTCATGGGAGAAATGAAAAACTCTTTAGAGGTAGGACACAGCCTTCCTCTATTTGTCCAGCAACACTCACTCAAAACAGACAATTCCGAATCAACCATTGTCAAGCTGCACTTCATATGATGCCCCACTGTTTCCTGTAGTGCTTTGACTGCAGTGCACTAGGCTTTTGCATTTTGCACTGTTGTGTAAATTTTTTCTTGTTCAAAATGATGCAGGTCACTGGTTTGCTATTGCCTTGTCCTCCGTGTATTTTTGAGAAGATGAATATTGCTGACCACACCTGCTCCGTTTCACACCACAGCATGCCAAACATGAGCTGACAGCAACAGTATTCACAAATGCTGCTTCTCTTAAGTGCACCAAATCCCATTGAAAAGCGTGAAATCACATTACAGCCTAACACAGAATGACCTTTGATTAATTTCACATTGGGTGAAGGCTAGCCAAGAAAAAAAAACAGCCCTCTCAGGCAGATGGCTTAAGCTTTACATATCCAGGGTAGGGATGGGCATGATTAATCGACGATCGATAATTGGATCGTTAAGAATTTCTTCGATCACGTTAATTTATCGATTCATCTAATGCATTTTGTTTTATCTAATGCAGGTTGCGTTGCGTAGTGTGAGTCTTGAAGCAATTAAATTAATTTCACTGTGTGGCAGCAATTAAATATTTTACCACCAGGGTGCAATATTTGACACCCTACTCGATTATCTGTTATCTTCCGTTTTGATTTCAAAAGAATAATCATGAAGAGGTCACGGCGAAGTGTAGCGTGGGGCCATTTTTTTGATTTAAAAAGTGAAATAGTTAACTGCAAACATTGCGATGCCGTGTATAAGTACAACACGGCCACGACTCAAATGATGTACATGTGCATCCCGGCAACGTCAGTTCACCTCAGAGCGGGTGTTTTCGGCGGCTGGACTGACGGTCACCAGGTTGCGGTCGCGTCTGACCCCAGATCATGTCAACATGCTTATATTTCTCAACAAAAATCCGTTGACTCGTGCAGAAGTTTAATGCTAGTTACTAAAGTTAGTTATTTTTCACGAGGCTTTAAGTAGCATAATTTGTTAAGTTAGCGTAATTGTTAGGAAGGCTAATATCTGGCCTTTTCTTCTGGCTTGTATAGTTTTGAGTTACATTTTGACACATCCTGTCAGATCTAAGTATTATTAAGTTTTTTTTTTTTTACGTTATTGTTTAACATGATTCTTTTATTATTATTATTATTTTGAAACAAATGAGGTCTCCGTTTAAGAACGCCGGCTCGCAGCTGCAGGTTCCGCTGCTTAGGGCACCGCATATGCACGCGCATATATGTACGGTTTGCCTGAACGTAGTTTAACTGTCTGCCACAAGTTGATCTTGTAATAATGGTCCCACCGAGGAAAAACACGCTGTATTTTTGTATTCATTGCATTTTTTTATTATAAAAATTAAATAATTATATTATAAAAATATTAATGATTAATCGATAGTCGATCGTTAATTCTCCTGACAATCGACTAGGAAAATTTAATCGAATGCCCATCCCTAATCCAGGGAAAAGCTGTGGATTTGGGGTGCTGACTAACAGTGTTGAGAGGAAGTCTGTCTGATTTATTCTGTGCAGGCTGTGCTTGGACGGCACCAGTGGCCCCTTTTAGGGGACTAGAGGAAAGGGATCCTGATCATGTCAGTTAGTCAGTGGAATGAGGCCCAGTTCTGTCTTTAAAGCCATCTCTGCAGATAAATGCTGGTTTCAGTCACGCTCACATCAGCAGCAAAGCTTTTAAATGCATCAGACTCTCAAGTTTTTTTTTTTTTCTATGTCCGTAAGTGGCGCATCTGTTGATTTATTGAATGATTTTTGTTTTTTTCTTTCTCTTTCAGTATTATGTGCCAAGAATCTGGCAAAGAAAGACTTCTTTCGTAAGTATACCTCGTTTCACCTCCTTTTTCACAATCCTTTTGGTGTACATTTAAACTTCAACACAAAATGTACATTTTTCTATTTTTTGGTCCACATGTCACTCCAAACAAAAAAGAAACAAAAAAAGATAAATTTTGAATAATGTGCTTGTTACTCTTTTCCATGTAATTGCAATAAACTGGGCATTCAAGCTTCAAAAGTGGACCTTAAATGTATGAAAGCAGTAGTCCATGTCAATTGTGCACTATTTTCAAAGTCTTCTGAAATCAGTCTGATAACTTTGTCAAAGTAAAAGACTAAAGTTGATGTCATTATTTCATGATACACGCTGTGCTAACTGCTTTAAAATCATTTAGACTAGTTTTGCAGTTTTTAATTGGATCAACCATTATATTGAAAAGAACAATTGAGTTCACAGATTAGATGTCACTACTTCTCTCTTGAACTTTCATAACTGCACCAAGGTGAGTTTGGGTGGAAGGATGACAATTGTAAGAAACATTTCGGTGATACTTTGGGTTTCTTTTATTTTGGAGTTTGACAACATTCCTCATTCAGTTAAAATGTAAATTTACATTTATGTTGAAAAGAGTTGCTAGGATATTCTTCAAGTTCACCTTTTGTGTTTCACATAAAGTTAAAAGAGTTTAAAATATCACTTTTGAGAAAACTATTAATCGACTTCAAATCCACCTCAGAAATGGCTGTATGAACCATTTGTGATTCTGGAGCATTAGTGCCTCTCTCCTCTGAGTTGTTCACAGCCGCCCACTGGCTACTTTTATCACTGGGGGAATTCACATCCTCATTCAGTGGCTCCTCATCAGATTCCACCCACTACAGCATTGAGCACACTTCACTGTTCTGCAGTCTAGGCTCTCCATCCCAGCTGCTCTGACTGACAGGCTTGTTTGCCCCACTGGCCTCGTCAGTGTGTGTCCCACATATTATTCAAATGCCTGGTGTGCGTCATTCATAGATCTAGTTTCTGTGCCATGTCCATTATGCTTCTCGTATAACAAAAGACCACATGAGAATGTATGACGAAGACAGCCAAAACAAGACCAGTTGTCCCTGATAATTATACGTTAAATTATTAGCATTAATGCCTTACAACAGATGCAGCATGTATTTAACAGTAGTCATTTTTCCCACTCACTGAAATGTTTTCAGTGGTATTAGCTCTTTATCGTTTCGAGCCACCAAATGAACGGTCCACAGAGCATGAGACTGTCCTTTCAATAACACTGAGCAAAAAGCATTGCCAAGTCTATGAATAAACAACATAATACAGGACTGCAGACTGCACATAAAATGGTTGCAAATATGACAAAAAAAATAAACATTTATGACAGTTATTTACTTTGATATGTGCTTTTATCTGACTTCATAAACCCATTATGTCTGATTCTCAAGCAAATAACTATTTTTTGTAATGAGTCAAACACCTTAATTCAGATATGTTACAGAAATACTCAATGTGTTTTGTTGTATTATTAACATTAAAGAGGTAGATTACCCCAAAAATAAAAATTGTCATCTGTTTGTCAATTTGGTCATAGTGTTTTATTGTTATTCCATCATTTACACATTCAAAAGTAGTTTTAAACCTGAAATTTCTTTCTTTTGACGAACATAAATGCTATTTTGTAGAACACGGAAAACCAAACAGTTGCTTGTCCCCTTTGGCTTATTTCCTACTATCAAATTCAATGTGGACCAGCAACTGTTTGGTTACCCACATTCTTCAAAATATATTCTTTTGTGTTCAGCTAAATAAAGAAATTAATACAGGTTTGGGACAACATGTGAGTGAGTGAATAATGACAGAAATTAAATTTTAAGGTGAACTATCCCTTTAAAGGGTCATGAAACCCCCTGTTTCAGCACTGGTTAGTTCTCACCACAGTTTAAAAAAAATGCTAAAATAGTAGATCTGGTGTGCTGAGGAGCAAAGGTGGAAGAGGGGAGACAGACAACACAGACAACTGGGTATTTTGACATTTTTAAACTACAGTCATCCAACCTAAATGTTTTGTCACTGTTGTAGCAATTTCAATTAAAGGTATGAGACAAAAGTCTTTTGAATATTTTCCTGCAAGAAAAGTTTGACAGTCATCCAAGTTGACTACAAATTGTGACAGAGGAAACGCCCAAACTCAACATTTACACCTTCATCAAATGCGGATGCTTTGATCGCATCCAATGATAATGCATTTTCAAAATATATTTCCATTTAAGGTGTCTAACTATGTCCTCCTGATGAGTTTCTAAGAATTTTATGCAAATCTTTTTCTAAGTAGCCAGGGCGTCTAAGAAACTAATACAACATTTCTGTATCACACACTTGTCTTGCACACATACACAAATAGATTTCCTGTTATGTCTCAGCTCATCAAAAACTCAAGCTTACTGAAGCAACCTGAAGCACTCAGAAACACTCTAAAGAACACTCTTTAGTACAGTGAAGCAAATTTAATATTTCAGATAGAAATAAAATTTCCTCCCGTCACCCCAGTGTATTTGTTTTTCAATTTATGTTGTTGATATTATATTGTGAGGAACATACTTAAAAAATAACTTTGATTTCAAACTCTGAATAGAATTAATTTGAACTTAAAAAGACAAGTAAACAGTCAGTAATAAAATAAGAATAGATAAATGACAAGCAATGGCACAAACAAATACAATAACAATACCTCAGAAACTGAATGATCTATTTAAATTTAAAATAACACAATACAAGTTTTGTTTCTCAACTGTTTACATTCACTTAATAGCCTATATACTGACAATGTTTAGTATAAATCGACTGTTTATGTGAATACTCAAGACCGCATTTTGACAATTTTATATGTATTTGGCAATTTATGCGCAATAATGCACAACACAACTTATTTCTGTAGTCACGCTCTCTCAGATGCGACTCTATGTATGCGCACTTTGTGTGTGAGCTCACAGAAAGTGGTTTCTCAGTTTAAATTGTAGACTCGAAAGCATTTGCAAATGAGACATTCTGTCATTTGTCACGAGTGACTTTTTATGTTAAAATATTTACAGGAATTTCCCACCTTACAAGTGCAGAAACTGAAACAACTGAAATACTGAAACACTTACCAGTTGTATCAAAAAGCTGTCCAAATTTTATGACGTTACCAAAAGAAGGCCAATTGGACGAGAACCCGTCCAGTTTGGCAACACTGCTCACAGTCTGAAGCGTCTGTCATAGCAAGTCAACACATGCTGTTGTGAATAATTAGGCGAAGCGTCTTTTCATAGGATAAGAACGCACCGTCTCATTAATAATTTAATAGACAATGACACGTCATCGAATTATGACATCAACACGATGTAGATTTTAAACCCAGAAAATGAAAATGGCATAAAAAAGCTTACAATAAGTTTTCTCCAACATTTAAAATTATCGGATGCTAACATTGTCTTCTATTAACACTGATGTGAATGTATGTGGCATTGTACAGTAACGTAATATTAAGACGGAGACGGCAGAAATGCAGTTGATAGAATGTGCTCTGTAGCTCAATACTACGATACTTCTTCAAAAGCAGACTGTGGAGACATTTTTATCATCCACGATCAAAAATCATCTTATCGCACACCCATAATGTCTAGTGTTTTAAAATCTGTTCAGAAGTCATATAGTGTATTCCAGCCTTTACAGAACAGTGATATTTATGTGGCACAAATACAGTCAGGATCACTAGCTTGACAGAATCAATGTGGAACACAAATTTAAAATAAAAAAACTAGTAACAAATCCTAGTGTATATAACTAATTAAAAAAAAGTGCATGTAAAATGACTTTCAGAGACTTTGTGTAAGTGATTCTGTAATTTGGCAACTGAAAGTCAGTTGCTCCATGGTCATTCTTTTTGGTATGGGGATCTGTAAAGCCATCCAAATATTTGCAGTCTATCTACATTTTTGCAGCTGTCATTGTGGAAGCTGCTTAGCTGTCCAGATTGTAACTGTCCTCTGTTGTTTATTTGTCTTCCTGCCACACTGTCGTTCTGCTGCAGGGTTGCCTGATCCTTTCGCCAAAGTGGTGGTGGATGGCTCGGGTCAATGCCACTCTACAGACACGGTCAAAAGCACATTGGACCCCAAGTGGAATCAGCATTACGACCTGTGAGCAAATTCCTCCATACAGTTACTGACTGATACATTTTCTCTTCTATTCTCAGTAGAATTCATTGTTTTCATTATTTATGTATAGATTTGTTCATTTAGCTTTAAAATAATGGAAACATTATTAGCTAGTGATTTTAAAAGGAGGAAGTTGCTAAAGAGAGTCTTTCCGCAGGTATATTGGGAAGACCGATTCCATCACCATTAGCGTATGGAACCACAAGAAGATCCATAAGAAGCAGGGTGCGGGTTTCTTAGGCTGTGTGCGGCTCCTGTCCAACGCCATCAGCAGACTAAAAGACACAGGCTGTGAGCGTGATACTTTTATAGCTTACCGTAATCTTTTCATTGTGCCATATCACAGTCGTTACATGTCTTCATTAAATTTGTGTAAAGCTGTGTACCTGTAGTCTGTAAAAGTTTGATGGCCTAGTTTAATTACATCTTGTCATTTATCTATCAGACCAGCGTTTAGACTTATGCAAGCTGAACCCATCTGACAGTGATGCTGTTCGTGGACAAATCGTTGGTATGTATTAAACACTGCAGTAGAACTTGTAGAGAATTTTTCAGATACATTGGCCCAATATGTATTTAGCCGCTTAGACGACACTTTTAAAATAAGTATGTATTTGCACTAGATAACAAAAATTTAGTGTTTATTTTAAAGAGAGTTTTTTTTTTATTATTCAAAAATGCAATAAAGTTGCAATTTGGCTCATTAAAGTGAAGTTAGTTCTGAGAAAAGCATTATTTGTTTTATTTTGTAATTTTCTTGTGTTTGTGACATTGATGTGTCTAAATTCAAATGTCTACTATCAAACTAACGAATGCTGAATCAGTCTTTGAACTGAATGACTTTTCTTTAACCATTTTCTTTATTTTTGTAGTGAGTCTGCAGACCAGAGACAGAATCGGCAGTGGAGGGCCTGTGGTCGACTGTAGAGGACTGGTAGAGAATGAAGGGTGAGTCAACTTTTTGTCTCAGAGATGCACTTTTTTTTTTTCAGCACAGACTGGCTACCTGCCCAGATAAAGCACTTTATTTGAGCTTCCAAAAGACCTGTTAGATTCACAGTTCATTACATCAATACCCAGACCCACTGAAATGTTTGTGTGAATGTGTTTTAACACCTGCTCTGAATGTGTATGTTTCAGGCCTGTCTTTGAAGACTCGGGGCCCGGGCGGCCTCTCAGCTGCTTCATGGAGGAGCCCATGCCATACACCGATCCTACAGGAGCCGCTGGCGGGGGCAACTGCCGTGCACTTGAGTCGCCCAATCAGGAGCAACGGCTCCAAGCACAACGCATCAGAAACCAAGATTCTAGAGGGCATGCACACACCCCCCAAAACAGACCACACGGACACCAATCCCCTGACCTCCCTGAGGGCTATGGTAAGATAGAGCATTAGAAATAGCTCAGGATGGCTGAGTAGTAAAAATTAACCCAATCTGATTGTTTTAGCTTATTATTTAGTGTCTGTGATTTAAAACACAAAACTGGTGCTGTCATCAGAGCACTGCTTTTATAACAAATTCACTTTTTTAACCATACTTCAAATTGCCTGGTGTGAGCAATTTTCCTGTCATTATGTAGAATCTGCAGGTCACTGTTCCTTTCAGAGGGCTTGTCAGTTATGAGCAATAAAAGGTTTATATAAATATTTTAATATAAATCTATGTCTTTTTGCGCATCACCAGTCCGTATACACGATCTTTTACCCACAGTAAAGCTGGAATCCATTGAGACTAATACAGCTTAGCGATCAGGGTAGAGGCTACTGAAGGTCATTGAACTGGAGAGACTGAGCTCTGAAAGGAGTCTATTCACTCTGGCACTGCGGCTCGCATTAGACAGGTGGATTGGCTGTGGTAAAGCCCCTCATTGGAGTGTAACCGTGCCTGACCCTGTTGGTGTTGTGCTGCCATGACCAGTGGAGAGCACCAGTGTAATTAAATCTCAGGCTAGACATGCCACACTAGCTATGTGCCGTCTGAGAACTGGAAGTTCAGCGTCCTGTTGCAGTAGCCCTGGTGCTCGTTCAGGTTACGTGTAAACTGGCGTCTGGGTTAGCTGTGGCTCATTTACTCTTGACGTGTCTCTTCTCTTTTCTAATGCAGAGCAAAGGACCACCGTGCAGGGCCAGGTCTATTTTCTGCACACACAGACTGGCGTGAGCACCTGGCATGATCCCAGAATACCCCGGTAGGTTTAATCACCACCCACCTTTGCTGAAATAACGATTGCCCCAGTTTGATTGCTCCTTGCTGCTTTTGTGATATCACTCTAATCCTAACTCTTTAATGTCAACAATCAGCTAACTTGATATCCAGCAGTCACACTTAATTGCTGCTACTGTTGACATTGTGAAGCTTAATAATTTGCTCTTCGTCATAATGATGACCTCAGAAGCATGAGGAAAGGGGTGCAAAAAGAAGCCTAAAAAGAGCAGGGTGGGAAATCAACACATGCCACCAGAGAAATGTGATCACTTTTTGTGCAGTGGCAGGTTGTTTTGCCTTTACAGTCACTATTGCAGGTGACCTCTTAAATTGGTCAAATAACATGCTTGTATATTCAACACACACATGTGAGCATGTTTTGAAGTACACTATTTGTTTTCATCTTCAGTTTCGCCAACATCTCTTTAAGGCAAGTCGTTCCACTTGGTGGGTGTCTTTATAATGCTCCTGGTCTGCTTTTTCTTTTATTTGGGAGATAAATACTAGCTCTACTTGCATGGAGAAAATATACTTTTATTCAGCATGAAATTGATCAGTAGTGACAGTAAAATGTTTCAAAAAATCTGTTTAAAAAAAAAATCTGTTCTTAAGACCTTTCAAAGAATCCTGGAAAAAAAAGTATCATGGTTTCCATGAAAATATTAATCAGCGCAACACTTAAACATAGATAATAGTAAGAGATGTTTCTTAATGATTTCTGAAGGATCATGATTGTGACAATGTAGACTGAAGTAATGGCTGCTGAAAATTCAGCTTTGCTACCAAATGAATAAATAACATTTGAAAATATATTAATATGAAAACATTTGTTTTAAAATTTTGTAATCTTTCATAATATTAAACATGAGAGATTTCATTTCAAATATTTAAAAGCCTTACACAGTCTTTTGAAATTAACAAAAATATAAATGGTTAGTAAAATCTGAATGTCTGTTAAAATAGGGCACTCACCTGACATTGTGGCTGGTGGATGAAGAAAAAAAAATTAATTTCCCACTCTGCAAGAGTTTTGGGGCACCATTATATGTGTTGAGCACCAGGTGTGATGGGTGCGCTTGCTCCTTCAGGGATTTGAACAGCGTGAGTTGTGAGGAGCTGGGCCCTCTGCCGCCCGGCTGGGAGATCAGGAGCACTGTGTCAGGACGAATTTATTTTGTTGACCACAATAATAGAACCACGCAATTCACCGACCCCAGGTTACACCACATCATGAGGTAAAACATCTTTCAGCTCTGCTCATAACATCTGATTGCTCATTCCAGCTCTTAAATTATCCTGTAAATTATTCACCACAATGAATAAATCATCCTTATGTAATTAAAGTCGCTAGTAATGATAATTGCTTGCTCTTATAAGGGTGTATTAAATGAATTCTTAACATTTATTTAATTCCTAATCGTCCCTAATGGGAGTGTAACCCAAATGATGCATGAAAATATCATGGTCCCGTGGCTTGATAAACTGCTATCAGTGTTTTGATGTATTGGTACACGTGACATCTGTGTGTGTTTTGCATGTGATGAGCAGCCAACACTCTCAGGTGAAGGAGTCGAGTCAGGCTCTGCCTGTACAGATGGAAGTTGGCATGGAGGAAGGTGATGGCGAGTTACCAGTGCGCTATGAGAGAGATCTGGTCCAGAAACTCAAAGTTCTCCGCCATGAGCTCTCCCTGCAGCAGCCTCAAGCCGGCCACTGCCGCATAGAAGTGTCCCGCGAGGAGATCTTTGAGGTACTCGCAGTCACACAGCTGAATAATGCCAGTCATGTAGTGCATGCATAATTTAGTTCCAACAGCACTGTGGAACTGTTTTTGTCATTGGAAGTGACTAGGGATGCATCACGATTAGGTTTGCACACGGATGCTTGCTTCTTGGTTTCCAACATTAGGATGCTATTATCAGTAGTTCTCTTATTTTCACAAAGGCTACATATTTTTGATCAAAAATACAGTAAAATATAAAATATATATATATCTGTGTGTGTTACCCTCTTTTCTATTTGAGTCTTTTTCAAATTCAGTGATAAAGCTGAATTTTCTGTCTGTAGTATCACATGATTCTCATTTATATTATTCTAATATGCTGATTTATTAATATATAGTTTTGTAGAAACTGCGGTACATCTTTTTTTTTTAATGAATAGATCAAAAGGACCACATTAATTTGAAATGTATACATTTCTATAACATTATAAATGTCTTTACTGGCACTTTTGATAATTTTTTACGTACCTTTGTTCAAAAAGTATAAATTTTTGTAATAATATCATATTGACCTCACACCTGACTCAAAAATATGTCTCATTTCTGTTCTATCTGTGCAATAGGAGTCTTATAGACAGATCATGAAGATGAGACCCAAAGACCTGAAGAAGCGGCTCATGGTGAAGTTCAGAGGAGAGGAGGGGCTGGATTACGGTGGAGTTGCTAGGTAGCATATGAATCTGTTCTATGCGAAATGTTCTCATTAATGAATTTCCCCTGTGCCTCATTATTCCCCCATCTCTTTTCATACGCCAGACTTGACTTTATAATTTCAACAGTTTAGGCTGAATCTCAGCCAGGCTTATCAGCATGCAGGGTATGGTGTTCATGATATTGCAGGTGTTCCCCTGTTGAGCACAGAGTTTAGACTGAACTGCAGCCAGCAAGACTCAGATATGAGTTCTATCTGAATTCCTGTCCTGTTCCAGGGAATGGTTGTATCTCCTCTGCCATGAAATGCTGAATCCATACTACGGCCTGTTTCAGTACTCGACTGATAACATCTACACACTACAGATCAACCCGGACTCATCCATCAACCCTGTAAGTCATGCAGCGACCTGTGCTTGGGATTTCTCTTCTAAACAAGACCCAGTAAATCAGTATGTTATGAAGAAATTTAGCATAGGCTGTGCTTCATGGACCTCACAACATATGGTCGTCATGTGTGCTTTAAAAGGTTCACCAAGCGGTTCTCTGCTGCTGCAGTGTCTCATTAAACTTCCTCTCACGCCCTCTGCTGTTTTTTTTCAGGATCACTTGTCTTACTTCCACTTTGTTGGGCGAATTATGGGTCTGGCTGTTTTCCACGGGCACTACATCAATGGAGGCTTCACATTACCCTTCTACAAGCAGCTCCTGGCGAAGCCCATCCAGCTTTGTGACCTTGAGACTGTGGACCCAGAACTGCACAAGAGCCTCGTCTGGATACTGTGAGTGAATTTTATGAGAAATGTACTGATCAGTTTCTATTGAATTAAGTTTATTTCTATTTATTTATAAGACAATCAGGATCAAAAGAGAGCACTTGTATTTCTCACAAACTTTTCTATACCAATGTTGTGCTTGTCCCACATTTCAATTAAAGACTATGGAATTACACAAACCTGAATGTGACACATCTATCATCTGGCTAAAATTGGATTAAAAAAATAAGCAACCCCTTCCCAATTTTAAATAATAAAATAACAATTAAAATATCTACAGCATCAGTTAAATGTTACACCAGTTTGTTGTTATTAGGATTTTTACATTTTATAATAATAAAATATAATAATAAAAGGATCTAAATTATGTAATGAAACAAGTATAGAATATATAGGAATTAGAGCTGGGCAAGTTAACATGTTATTAACGCATTAATTAACGCCGACAATTATTTTAGTGCACTTTAACGCAGTGTTCTTTTATTATTTATTATTATTATTATTATTATTATTATTATTATTATTATTATTATTACTATTATTATTATTATTATTATTATTATTACTATTATTATTATTATTATTACTATTATTATTATTATTATTATTATTATTATTATTATTATTATTTGAAAGCCCGTTGTTTACTGGCTCTGAATACACATACAGACGAACCATGAGTCACAGGAGCGGTGGGATATTGATCAATACTGGCTTGGGATGGGTTTCATCACACGTCTCAGCCAATGAGAGCCTTTGGGGTGGGCCTAAGACTGCAGCAGCGCTCACATGAAGCGTTTTTTCTGCTGAAGGGTAATAACTTTTTCAGTAATTTAGTGGGTAAAGGATCTAATAAACATGTTGTTGGTTTAGATGCAGTGATATTTGCAGAGTTTATTTAGCTCTTCCTGTCCTAAAGTTGTTTTTCTTTGAGTGCAATGAATGAAGCTTTATAACAAAACGCTGTCGATTCTACATGTGTTTTGGTATTTCTAATGTTATCTATTTTATCAGTGAAGAAATTCATAGTCATCACTACTAAACTGTGAGGGAATATTTAGTTTGGGTGACGTCTGATTATTTGTTAATCTAGCCACTGTGCTAAATAAAAACCTTTGGTTATTTTCTATGAGTTTGTGGATATGCTCTGCCCTGGCACTTTTTAGAGCCTGTCTGTAGCTGGACAATACTGTTTTTCCATGCGATTCTAAAAACTTCCAAGATTTTCACCATTTGCGTTCAATATTACGAGTTTCTTTCTTGAGTGAATGGATATTGCTGTTGTACCATGTTGCAGTACGTTTTCATCTAACCATTCTTTTTTTTAATTTAATGGGGGCAATAGCTTCTAATGCATGCTACGTCAACTGGCGGCCCGCGGGCCAAATCCGGCCCGCCAGAGATTTCCATTCAGCCACCAGAATAATACTGAATTCAGGAATAGGCTTGTAAGAGGAAAAGGTTTAGGGTTGGTCCGAATACCATTTTTTGAGCTTCGAATCTTCGGTAGTAATTAACATATTTTTCTCTCTAATAAAGGCAGGAATCTGTGTCTGTATGTCTGTTTGCATTTTTTTTATTTCGAGAACCGTTCATCCAGTCGGCTTCACAAGGGAGTGCAGTGTCGCATTTGGTGCAATATAGATTCAGAATTAATTAACTTTTAGTAAACTACAATCAGAACAGCGCGAGCAGGAAGCGGCGCACCTCACGCAGGCAGGGCTTATGCTCCAAGAACGGACACTGCACTAGTGATATAAAATGCACACAAACAGGTCTATTAAATTAAGCAGTACTTTTAAGGTAGTCTTATATTTTTCTGACTAACAAATTGGCACAGTAAGGGTAGATTTAAACAAAGAAAAAGGAAATTTAAATAAAGAAAAAAAGAAATTTAAATTAAGAAAAAACAAAATTTAAATTAAAGAAAAAACGAAATTTAAATTAAAGAAAAAACCAAATTTAAATTAAAGAAAAACTAAATTTAAATTAAAGAAAAAACAAAATTTAAATGAGAAAAAACTAAATTTAAATTAAAGAAAAAACTAAATTTAAATAAAGAAAAAGCGAAATTGAAATAAAGAAAAAGCGAAATTGAAATAAAGAAAAAACAGTGTGCAAACTCCAACCTGTTAAATGGGAGCCGAAATAAAAAACGGACACGCCACGCAGCTGAGACGCTCACACAGCCAGTGTGTCACCGGCCTTATTTAAGGGAGAATGAGAACCGTTTCGCGGGGGATCCCAGATGTGCAAAAGAATAAAATAAAATAATAATAATATTCGAATGTCAAATTTTCAAATCGAATACCAACCCACCGAACGAATATTCGGGTCCGTTCCATATTTATTTATTTTTAAATCTAACGAGAAAAAAAACAAATGAGGCACACAGGTAGCCTGAAGCATTTCTAACAGTAGGCACTATGAATACGTACTTATCAGTCCATTCTTCATTAAAACCATTTTTTAATTTAAATATATTCAGAAGGACTTTCTTCTAGTGTTCTCCATAAACTATGACCTCCATGTGACAGGGATGGACAGCTTGACAGCCTCACAAATATGAAGCCTAAAATATCGCTATCGCCCCCTGGTAGCTTGCTGCAGTACAGGTAATATGTAAAAAAAATAACATAAATTTGGAATTAGAATTAGTATATCAAATAATAACATATTAGGATACAATTCGAATTGTATTTTATATTACTAGTATCTGGCCCTTACAGTGTCTGCAGAGAAAAATTCTGGCCCTTTGACAAATATAGTTGATGACCCCTGTTCTAATGTATTAGAGAAGATAGTGCCCATGTTGCTAGTCATTTTGTCTAGTTCATGTGTATTTATGGGTACAGAGAGCTATCTGTGTTTGGAAGCTGGAACAATAGTTGTACCCGAACGATAACGCAGAGCTACATAGTTAATAACAGTGATACGCAGCATGCATGATACAAGGTAACTGTCAGTAACATCAACACTTTGAGGTACTATATCTATATCTATATCATTGAGATCAATTGATATAGTTTGACCATGTGATATAATTAAATCTAGTGTGTGATTTAAAACTGGATATGTTTTGCTTGACTCCAAAAGAGTTTATCAAGTCTGTAAACGCATTATTTATATTATCAACATGAAGTCTCCGACAGTTAGCTCTTTATGAACATTAACCAATAGGTCTGAGAGGAAATCTGCAAATTCTTTTAGGAAATCTTTATATGGCCCTGGCGGTCTATACACAGTAGCCAGAGCAAGAGATAGGAGAGATTGCTTTTGCATATCTGACAGTGTAACATTAAGTAGAATTATTTTGAATGAGTTAAACCTTATATGTGACCCTGGACAACAAAACTTAAGTCTTAAGTCACTGGGGTATATTTTGTAGCAGTAGCCAAAAATACATTAGGATATTAAGTAAAGATCATGTTCCATGAAGATATTTTGTAAATTTCCTACTGTAAATACAATATTTTCCAGACTATAAGTCGCACTTTTTTTGATAGTTTGCATGGTACTGCGACTTATAGTCAGGTGCGACTTATTTATCAAAATTAATTTGAAATGAACCAAGAGAAAACATTACCGTCTACAGCTGCGAGAGGGCTCTCTATGCTGCTCAGTGCTCCTGTAGCCTACTACTGAAAACAGAGCGCCCTCTGGCAGCTGGGAACGGTAATGTTTTCTCTTGGTTCTTGGGTCTAAATAAATGCGACTTATAGTCCAGTGCGACTTATATGCTTTTTTCCTCGTCATGACGTATTTTTGGACTGATGCGACTTATACTTAGGTGCGACTTATAGTCCGAAAAATACGGTATATCAAAACTTAATTTTTGATTAGTAATATTCATTGCTAAGAATTCATTTGGACAACTTTAAAGCCGATTTTCTCAGTATTTTTATTTTTTTTGCACTCTCAGATTGTATATCTCGGCCAAATATTGTCAGATCCTAATAAACTATACATCAATGGAAAGCTTACTTATTCAGCTTTCAGATGATGTATAAATCTCAATTTCCAAAAATTGACACTTAAGACTGGTTTTGTGGTCCTGGGTCACATATCCTGTTTTCTGGGTAACATTGATAATATCACTGTGTATTGTTGCAACACCTCCCCCACGACCAGTCTGACGGGGCTCATGCTTATAACAGTAGTTTGGTGGACTGGACTCATTAAGACTAATATAATCATTTGGTTTGAGCCAGGTTTCAGTTAAGCAGAGTACATCAAAACTATTTTCTGTGATCATTTTATTTACAACAACTGCTTTGGGTGTGAGTTATCTAATGTTTAGGAGGCCAAGCTTTAAAAATGTTTTTGTTCATTTATTTATTTTTTTTAATCACGATCAGTTTTTTTCTAGATTCTGCAGTAAATTTATATTTTGACCTCACTATTCAGTGAACAGACACAGTCTTTATAGATTGGACAACACAAGTACTTCTATCATTTAAGTGGGTAGAACTAAAGTCTAGGGCTGAAACGATTCCTCGAGTAACTCGATTACAACAAATGATCGAGGCAAATTCCTCTGCCTTGAAGCCTCTTTTAATTTATTTTAAATCTCACTGTGACGAGTGGGGCAGGGCCGAGGGACATGGGAGCGAGGCCGGGGGAGTGATTGGAGATGAACTACACCTGTTCGTCCCACCGGTCTCGAGGCCCATGGAGGAGATGGAAGGATATAAAACTGGAGCGACGACAGTGAAGGACGAGAGAGGACCAGGCCTGGGCTTTTAGTTGTGTTTTGGGTTTTATTTGCGCGCACCAGTCGTCCGTGAGGGGCTGGGGCGCTGTTTTTGTGTTTATTTTGTTATTAAAATGTTTTTGATTGTCCGCCGGTTCCCGCCTCCTTCTTCCGGATGAATATGAAGGTTGATATCGTTACAGTGGTGCCGAAGCCCGGGAGAAGGAGGGACGCGCTGCTGAAGATCCCTCGCCGCTGTGGTGAATCCGCGGTGCCAACGAGCTGGCGAGGAGTGTGCCGCCATGGACGCTCGAGGCGGTGGGCTGGAGCGAGTTGCCGGGGACGGGCGAGCTCGCTACCGGCCGCCCACGATGTGGAGAGACGGCTGCCGTCCGTGAGGGAGCGGAGGAGTCGGCGCCGTTCGCCAGGTGGCCGGAGCCTGCTGCCATCCGCCGGAACGGGGAGGAGCAGGGAACGGGGGACTCCTGCCGGCTGCCCAAAACCGGAGGAGCCGTCGCCGTCCACCGGGCGGCGGAGGAGTGTCGTGCCGTCCGCCGAGGGCCGTCCAGTGCCACCGCCAGGCACCGCGGAGGAGATCACCCAGCTGGTGGAGGGCCGAGCAGCGGTGCGTCTGGGAACCGGAATTTTTTTTTTTTTTCCTCTCTCCCCTCTCTCGTCTCTGTCGCTCCTCCTTCCATCTCCTTTTCTCTCGCCTCGCCTGTCCTACCCCCAGGTTCCCGCAGGTCCCCGGGAGCGGCCCCCCGGAGGGAGGGGGGGGGGGGAGTAGAGCGCAGTCTCGGGAGTACCCCCCGGCCTGCGAGGGGCGATGGGGGTATGTGACGAGTGGGGCGGGGCCGAGGGACATGGGAGCGAGGCCGGGGGAGTGATTGGAGATGAACTACACCTGTTCGTCCCACCGGTCTCGAGGCCCATGGAGGAGATGGAAGGATATAAAACTGGAGCGACGACAGTGAAGGACGAGAGAGGACCAGGCCTGGGCTTTTAGTTGTGTTGTGGTTTTTTATTTTATGTTTTGTGTTTATTTTGTTATTAAAATGTTTTTGATTGTCCGCCGGTTCCCGCCTCCTTCTTCCGGATGAATATGAAGGTTGATATCATTACACTCACGTCAGGTTCTTTCGCAATTATTTTTTTTAATGTGACACAACGTGTTTACGTCACCCACAAAGCAGAAGGAGACACAAGCGCTGCGTCTGAAATCGCATACTGCAAGGAGTCAGCAGTGTTTTGATTTGAGATTTTAAGAGACCCAGGAGTCTTATTTTCTCTTGCATAATTAATATTGCACTTTAATTAAGCAAAAACACATTTTATCCGATTACTCGATTAATCGATGGAATTTTTGGTACAATACTCGATTACTAAAATATTCGATAGCTACAGCCCTACTAAGGGCTCCTGAAGTCCCTCTTTAGTGTCTCTGTCTCCGTCGAGCAAAGCAGTTCGGGGTGGAGATATTTAAGACCGGAGGCGGCGGAGGGGGATAGGTCTTCGCCTGGGGCTTGGCTCGTGTCCTATGTTGCTGGTGCACCCAGGGTGTGTGTTGTCACGGTGCCGGAGCAAAGGAGACCTGGGAAGATTGCATCCTGGGTGCACAGGGCCTGTGTAGAGAAACACACGGAGTACAGGTGGTTGGAGTGTTAGCAGGATGCTGTATACTTAGCCTGGATTTGTGAGCGTCAGCCCAGGTTGTTTCCAGTGCGGCTCTCCGGTCTCTCAGCTGGGCCTGCTTCTACACCAGATCGCAAATCTGCTTCTACACAGCCTGATGGTGAATGAAATAGATTTTAAGATCGAAGAATAGACAATAAAGGATTAACTTGACGGAGCTTCAACTCAAAACACACGGCAGCAACAGGAAGTGATTAGTACACCCTTATTCTCCCGCATCCCGCAGAAACGAGTCTCTACCCACCTGCACTTTCCCATCAAGTGTTATCCTGCACCGTACTCTGTTGTTTGGGTCCCACGATAGTGCAGGTCTGAGCATAAATTGTTTTTCTGTAACAAACTATAAAATATTTTCTATAAAAACATTAATGCCCTGGTAGTATGTGGAGGAAATGTTCTTTTCTTTTCATTTTCATTTGCTTCACTGAACTAAAGACTTTTCTTTAGACTGGCTCTGAGTGCTTCATTAAGCTTGAGTCTTCGATGAGCTGAGAGATAACAGGTAATCTGTTTGATTTGTATGTGTGTGCAAGACAAGTGTGAGACCGAGATGTTAGTTTAGTTTCTTAGACGTCCTGGCTACTTAGAAAATTATTTAGGCACCTTAAATTTTGAATTTAAATGTTGAGTTTGGGTGTTTCCTCTGTTGCGATCTACAGCCAACCCTGAATGACTGTATGGATGTAGACCTTTTGAAATAAAAAAAAAATTCCACGACAAAGTGACAAATAACTTTGGTTTTATATATAATTTGATTACATTCATGTAGTGTTGTCACGGTACCAAAATTTCAGTATTCGGTACCGATACCAGTGAAAATACATGGTACCAAAGCAAAACAAAAAAATATATAATTTTAAAAAGAAAAACACTTTTTATCACTAAATATAAAGCCAATGTCATTCTTTATACTTATTTACAATTGTGTTTAAAGTTTTCCTACAAGTAATACAAGGGAATACATGATAGGTAACAATTGATAGCCTGAATGCACTGTAGTTCGCTTTGGATAAAAGCGTCTGCTAAATGCATAATATTTAATTTAATTTTAATTTAGGTAATATAATTATGAAAAACAGTAAACAAGTTTCACCCAAATTTTATGTCTTTTTAATTAATTTTAAACACATTTAATTTTTTGGTAAATAAAGGGGATTTGCTATTAAAATTAAAACATGGAAGAAGTATTGTGTGATTTATTTCTTTAAAAAATAATGTTTTAATAATTTTTTTCAACAGTAGTAGCAGTATCACATACATTCTACTAAATAATAGTAATATTTCTAGCACAATGCCTTTATGTAAAAACTAACTTTTATTTTGACGGGTTGCCGTGAATCCCTTTAAATTGACACTGGTTTTACTCAAACGAAACGGTAAAATGCTTGTGAAGTGACTCAGAACAGTTCTGGTGATGTTGTTTATGTATTTATGTCCTCATTGAGACGACCGATCACGCCACGCACTTCAGTCTATGTAGTAAACAAACCCGCACGTCTCTGCCATTCATTAATTCACACAGAGACGTGCAGAACATGCAGGATTTCAACCAACTTTTGCGGCTTAACATTTACAGATACTGGTCCATATGGAGATTTGATTTGATTAATTTATGCTAACTTTGACAAATTCCATGACTGTCCATATTAAAATGTAAGTTTAATTTTCATGACTGGATTTTGAGATTCCATCTGCGTTTTCTGCTAGTGGAAATCATAGCGCTGTCTGGGTCAAGAACCGGGTTGACCTGGTACAGTGACATTTTCATTTTTTTAGTACCCACTTGGTACCGAAGTACCGGGTCTTTTGACAACACTACATTCACGTTTAAGTTGAGATTTAAATATTTTAGCTACTACCTAGGCTATGTAAAACGAATACTGTGGTAAGAAAATACCTTTTGTTTAAAGTGTTTGCAAACAAAATGTTATTGCACTTTTGTTCATATTGCAGTACTTTTAAATGATAAGTGCGCAATAAACTACTTTTGAATTCATTTTTGAATTTTGTGCATAATGCAATTGATTGCATGATTGTCTACAACATTGCCCAGCACTAATAGGAATTATTTTTATGTATGTATTAATGTATGCTAATGTAAATGTAATATATATTTGTATTTTTATATATATATTTTTTTATATATAGATTTTAAATAAGGTTTTGCAATCCTATATATATATATATATATATATATATATATATATATACATATATAAGAATATAATAAATATACCATTGTAAATATTGGGAAATTACAACCAAAAATTTACAACAAAAAAAACAAAGTGAAAAGTCCAGATGTATTTTGAGTTCATTGATGGCAGACAGCTTCATATTTATTTGTTGTTAATGGGTAGCCTGTTGAATGTAAGCAACAATATAAATAACTTTGCTATATTTGTCTTTTGTCGTTTTTAGAGAGAATGACATCGCATCTGTTTTGGACCACACCTTCTGTGTAGAACATAATGCTTTTGGCAAATTCCTCCAACATGAGCTGAAACCAAATGGCAAGAACATCCCGGTCACAGAGGAGAACAAGAAAGAATATGTGAGGTATGCAGAGGTGCACACGAGTGGGCTGACCAGACACGGCAAATCCATGTTCACGCTCTCAGAGAAAGTCATCCAGCAGAGGGCAGCAGGCACATGGATAGTTGGGCTTGGCAGAGGTTTTAGGAGCCTCACTGCTTTTTCCACTGTCAATTTGATCGAGTGAACCCTGGATATATAAGCTAGCATTGAACAATATTAGTGGAATGTCCATTTTTATTGTCTTTATTGTGTGCGAGTCATTGCCAAACAGAAATGAATCAGAGGTTGTTAATGGAGGACTGTGGGGTGCAGATGCCTCTTAGTGTTCTCCATGTTCCACTGCTGCTCTCTAATGATTGATTGTGTCTCCGTTAGGCTGTATGTCAACTGGAGATTCATGCGAGGCATTGAGGCCCAATTCCTCGCCCTGCAGAAGGGCTTCAACGAACTCATACCACAGCATCTGCTCAAGCCTTTTGACAACAAGGAACTTGAGGTAATTCAGATATTTCAGACACACTGAATGGATAGACTAGTCTCAAAGGGGGGGGGGGACAGAACATTTGTGTTATATAATGAATAGGAGAGTCATAACACTAAATATGACATTTCAACCAAATGTTTGATTTTTTTTTTTTTTCAGCTGAAATCAGAGGCATTATTAAAACATACATTTATTGCTCTTATAGAAGCTATTAGAAATGGGGAAATCTTTAAATGAACATTATAAATGGTTTTACTGTACTTTTTAAAATACATTTTAGCAAGAATGCATTCAATTGTGCAGTGTTTTTTTTTTTTTACTGACCCCCAGAACTGGAGGAGTAGTGTATCTCTTAAAACTTTCTCAGTCAAATGTGGTGAAGAGGTCAAAAATAATTTTAGTTTCTCTCTGCATTGTAGCTGATCATCGGAGGTTTGGGCAAGATCGATCTGAACGACTGGAAGGCTAATACACGGCTGAAGCACTGTGTGGCTGACAGTAACATAGTGAAGTGGTTCTGGCAGGCGGTCGAATCGTTTGACGAGGAGAGGAGAGGCAGATTGCTACAGTTCGTCACAGGCTCAACACGCGTCCCTCTACAAGGCTTCAAAGCACTGCAAGGTGGCTAATGGATAAGCCATGTGCATTTTCAGTACACCTTATAGATGACAGATTGCGTCTGTCAATGTTAAGCTTCCTAGTCTGACACTTTTTAGTTTGTATTGGCCTTAATCCTAGTGAGAAATTCCCTAAAGGCAACATGAAACCAGAATGTTTCAATTGTCCCTAAAGTTATGCATAGTTCATTAGTGCATGTTATTTTAAAGCAAAACATTTACATTGCATTATGAATTTTTTTTCTGTCCATTTTAATTGATAAAGCAGTAGCCTAACATGTTTAACATGTCCCCTGTTCATACAAAAATATCAAGTTCAACCCTGCATTACATCTGGCTGAATATTCTGATTTACTGTTAACAGTATGAAAGCTAAATGAGTTGTGAATGTGATTTCATGTTGTGTCATGCTCACGTCTGTTGAGTGTGATGATTTGGAGAACAGTGATAACTAGAATGTATCTTTGTAAGGTTCTACAGGTTCTGCAGGACCAAGACTCTTCACTATTCATTTAATTGATGCCAACACAGACAACCTGCCCAAAGCCCACACATGGTAAGATTTGGTCTTAATTGAAGATACTAAAAGCCTAAGTTTTTTTTTTTTTTTTTTAAGTAATGTAATATACTCTACTGTTGTCTTGTTATGAGGAATCAAACTTTCCTTGATCTTTTGAAACAAAAGACTGTTTCAACTGTTTCTTGAGCAGCAAATCAGCATATCAGAATGACTTCTGCAGGATCGTGTGACTCTGAAGACTGGAGTAATGATGCTGAAAATTAAGCTTTACCGCCACAGGAATAAATCATATTTTTAAATATACTACAATGGAAAATAGTCATAATATTTATATATAATAATATTTCACAATATTACTATTTTACAGTATCTTTGATCAAATAAATGCAACCTTGGTGAGCTTAAGAGATTTTTTTACAATAAAAAAAAAAACAGAGCCCTAACTGTGACCCTCTAATCTAACTAATTAAGCTGCAAAAAAAATCTGATGGAAATGAGTGTTTCTTAAAGGCACAGTTGTGGAAAAACAAAAAACTCTCTACAGTTCACAGAGAATTGGCGTGGTGGAAAAATGGTTATGTGGCACTATTCGGTGCGTTACTGAAATTAAAGTCATGTTATAAATATTAAACCATACGAATGTGCGACAGGGCTCATTAAAGATGGAATGAAGTCTGAAACACTGATCTGACTTCTCTCATATTCCTTCAGCTTCAACCGGATCGACATCCCGCCTTACGAGTCATACGAGAAGCTCTATGAGAAGCTCCTGACGGCCGTGGAGGAGACGTGTGGCTTTGCAGTGGAGTGAGCGAGTGCCCTGTCCAGCCAACCATCAATGGCAGCAAACCCACCAAACAGCCCCAGTCATCCTTATCACCCCCCTCCCCTTCTCCAGCACAGACGGACTGGTGTCTCCTGACAGACTTCAGCATCAGCTGGAAGCTTCAACGGAGGGGAGCGACCACCCAAGGGCAAAACTCTCAAAGACTAATGATTCCTCACAACGGGATTCGGGAATTGTTTCACATTACCACAATAAGTTACAGAGAAATCTGATCAACGTTTCTTTTGTTCCTCCAAAATCCAGTTGGTATCGTCTTTGTCACTGAAGCGGTGGGCTGATAGCGTCTGACTGTAACACGAGTGAGTGTGTGCTGCAGTAGAGCCTCGCTGAGCCTGTGGTCTACATCAATAGAGCTGACCTTTTGGTCTGGGGGGAGTATTTTAACACACCCGTTTACCTACAGCAAAGGCATCTTGAAGGACAAGGGTGGTCTGCGTTGTCATGCTCGGTATCGTCTCTTACTTGACTTTATTTCCTTTGTGTCCTGTTCAGTACTATAGGATGGCATTTCAATGGTATCCATTTCCTGTACTCATCAGCGTTCTCATCGTAGAAATTAACTCCATTGCTTGAAATGTATTAATGTAATGTTTTTATTTGTTTTGTTTTTTTTGCTTAACAGCGAGTCTTAGTCTTCTTGTGGGAAGTGTGAATCTCACAGCCCTTGTGTGTTAATGTTCCTCAACTGAAGCACAACGATCATGTGCAGTCTAGAGAACGACCCAAAGCCCGAGCGAGTTTCCGGAGCGAGCCAGTATTTTCATCACATAAAATTGTTGTTGTTTTTTTTTATGACATTTTTTTTATCCAGTGAGCATTCCTGCATTGTCAACAAAAGACCTATTTTTAAAGATAATGTTTAATGAATGGTGTTTTAATATGCAGATTTTGAAGCAAATCACCTTCTCGGAAAAACATTTTCAGATCCACTAACACGCCTAAACTGGACTCCTAAACATAGTTTTGCCAAGAAAACAGATGTTGAGTGTTTTGAAGAAGCTCTTTTTGTCCTAAATTTTGATGGACCCCATTATTCTCTTTAATGAATCTAACCATTATCATATGGTAGCTTGGCATTAACAGTTTCAACGTAACGCACCATGAAACTGAACTCTAGACTGTTATTCACGTGTCTCCTTCATTCAAACCACTGCTTCAAGTAACGTTCAGCACTTTGGCTGGCACGTGTACAATCCCCCGTCTGGCTGTGTGGCGGTACATCTGCAGACTCTGATGGAGAGGGGTTTGCTCCAGGTTTTGGTGAGGTGAAACAGCAGGGGGGTGTCTTGGATTTCATTATGTAGTGCTTGACGTGCATGGCACCAGATTATTCTTTCTAAATGTAAAGGATGAGCCAACCTCAGTGTTCCTTCAACCACTTTTGTCTCTTTCGCTCTTTTTTTTTTTCTTTTTTTTTTTTTTTTTTTTTTTTTAACCAGTTATTTATTACCATGTAATGTCCTTTTAAGTATTGCTGCTATTATCATTATTCCATAGTTTTCAGAGAAGGCCAAGTTCTTGTGAAAGCTGTACACTAATCTCTCTTATTTTATGTATGAATCAAAGTATTTAAACCTGCTGCTGATTCTTCAGGAAGTTAAGAGGACGGGTTCCCCCGACCTTTGACCTGGATGGAGTTAGCAAGTGATGTAGGCTGGGCCCCGGTGGTCATGTTCATATTTGTGATATATGCAATAAAAACCATCACCTTCATATTCTTGGTTCTGTCTTAAAATGTCTCTTTCCTCACTTAATGTGTATCGGATCGGTCAGAATTTGTCTTTGGTGAGTGTGCAAAAATTATGTTTTTCCAAAAGACGGTGAATGCCTAGAGTGGTGAACCATTTTTAACCTTTTATAAAAGACAAAAGAGGTGACGTTTAATGTTGTGTAATTGTGGGGATGGCTAGTGAGCTTGAAGATGAGTATGGACTTTGCCTGAAGTTACAGTTGTTTTCCCATTTCTCTAAAGAAAAACCTTTTCCAAGTAATGTGACCGGTATCATCACATTGTACAATTATTAGGTCCTGAGTGTCATTGTTTATTCGATGCAAGAGTAATGTAACTTACTATGTACTAAACATTTCTGATAGATATTCAGTGTAAATAAGATTATATTAAAGAAACTAAATTGAAATCTATTTCTCCTTGCCTTTTTTTTTTTTTTTTTTTTTTGTCTTTGTTTGCATATATATTGAACATTTTTATTTAAGGAATGTTAAAGGAACCGAGCACCCAAAAATGTACACTTATTCCCCATCAGTTCATCGAAGATGTAGATGAGTTTGTTTCTTCATGGGAACAGATTTAGAGGAAATGTAGCATTACATCACTTGCTCATCAGGTGGATCCTCTGCAGTGAATGGGTGCCGTCAGAATGAGAGTCCAAACAGCTGATAAAAACATCACAATAATCCACACTAAATCAATTAACACCTGTGCTGTTTCTCTCTTGTTAAAGAAGTCTTGATTCCAGGTATCAAAAATCAAAATTTGTGTAAGTATATGACCTGCAAGTAACCCTTATCATATGACTTCCACAGCTCAGCAGATGCATCTTTTCTCATGATACGTAGAGATATAATAATATAGAAATATATAAAACTACTCCAAAAGCTGCGTGTTAAGAAATGCAGCTATTAAGACATTTTAACCACTCCATCCTCTCACATCAAAACTTTTCACTGGAGAAAGCAATATTTAGGATGGGAGACGCGTTTTTTAGCCAGAAGCAATGATTTGAAGTTAAAAACATCTTGATGGATTTTACAAACATGAAGCTTTTCACTTCACAAGACGTTGACTGATTTACTGGAGTATTGAGACTGATTATTATTATTACGTCTTTATCAGCTGTTTAGACTCTCATTCTGACGGCACCCATTCACTGCTGAGTAAGTGACGGAATGGTAAATGTTTTTTTGTTTTTTTTAAGAACTCTGGGTAAGTCCATTTTCAACAAATGTTTATTTTCTGATGCACTACTCCTTTAAGTAAAATAAACCAGCTGCGCTTCATAATTATGCACGCTTTTGTTTTATTTGCCCACAAAAATAATGAAGGAGCAGGTGACTCAGGACATGATGTGCTTTGGCAACTGTGAGCACAAGCAGTGCCTTGTGTCCAAGCCGTTTGCAGGACTGGCTTATAATTACATTCAGATTGTTGCCTTTATAAACAGAGTCGAAGCAATTGGCCCCATGTGGGCATTTTCAATTTATAGCCTTTTTATAAAGATTTATTGTGTCCAGCAGTGTCAAAATGCTAAATGTGTTGACATTACATAAAAAATGGAGCAATATTTTATCAGAAAGGAAAACAAAATGTAAAATATAATTGCCTTGTAATAATCATAATAATAACTGCTTATAATTACTTTCAGATATGTTTTCTTAATTGTCCAACGACCCTGAAGTAAAAGTTAATTAGAAATGCAACACTGTCTCATCTAACATTTACTGTGTCTTTTCCGCCATTAAAATGTCTGGAAAATCGAGTTGATGACTTAAGCTGTGAATCCAGGCAAAAAAAGAACCTGCAATGTCCTTGGAGGTCTTCCCTGCCTGGTTTCCTGAAAGCATTTTGAAAATGATATTCATGGAGAAAAGTTACCAGACAGGAGAGCGGTGCCAAGTCGACTGGTGCCACAATTCTGCAACAGTAATAAGACTTTATGAAGAGACATTATAAAGTCCCGTGACCTTAACCTGGGAGTTAAAACTCAAGCCAGAAAACTGGGATGCTCCTAGAAGAAGGTGTTCATCCAGATGATTTCCTGCAGTTTTAGCGAAATGATTTGCTTATCTATCTGTAATGAGATCAATGAAGATGGGTGCTGGAGCTGTCAAGATGATGAAGACCAGATCTTTGGTTTGGCGAAGGAACCGTAAAGTCTATCCTCAGAAGTTCAGACAGCATAAGAAATCGAGAATTCGTCAATACAGTCTCACCTTTTCAGTTTTTAAGAACTCAAATGAGTTTTGATAGGTAAGATTGTGTTGTACACAGTGTTGTGCGTCATACCTTCCTATAAATCATTCCTTGTGGGTTACAAAAGAGTCTTCTGAATGCTAGTAGCAGACACATTGAGGGATTTGGGGAGGAACTACTAACCATCATGTCGTTCTAACCCAGTATGACTTTCTTTCTTTTCTGGAACTCAAAAGAACATATTTAAATGAAGAAGCTCTTCTCCATACAATGAACTGAATGGTGAGCTGAGCTGTCAAGCTAGATTATTAGTGAACTATCGCTTTTCACACAAAGATTTTATATGATTTTAAAAGACTTGCATGCAACATGTGAACATTTTTTTATTCATTCATTTGAATTTATTTATTTATTTATTGTGAGTGTGTGCTTTTTTGGAGCTAGAGAGTCACTAAGCCATGTTGTTCATTTATTTTGTGACAGCAAAAAAAAAAAAAAACTTCCTTTACTTAGTAACTTTGTTTTTTTTTTTTGCCTGATAATTGCACAATCCTGTTACATGTCTTAATTTGAATAATTTCCCATACTTTGTTATTCATTTTGAGATGTGCTGGACAAATGAGACACATTTACT
The DNA here is from genome assembly GCF_963082965.1 of Carassius carassius. Lineage (NCBI taxonomy): Eukaryota > Metazoa > Chordata > Actinopteri > Cypriniformes > Cyprinidae > Carassius > Carassius carassius. The sequence continues at coordinate 37,873,034 of NC_081755.1, read as the reverse complement.
GGCAACACAGACTGGATAAAAAAAAAAACTTTATGGTGTGCTATTTAATGAGATGGAAACATTAGATTTAGATTAGATTTCAAGGGAAACATTCTGCAAAGTATTTTGTAATGAACTTAGATCTTCTATTTCATCCGTCCTGTTTGTTTTTACAAATGTCAAACATAAAAAGCTGAAATGTAGCCTTGTTTCCATCTAGGGCTGATTTTGTTAGGAGACATTTTTCACTCTCTGTTTTTACTACTCGTGCGGGATGTGTTCACCGCAGGACTGGGACTTTGACAACCGCCAGCATCTGAAAATGGAGACATATTTTCATATCCGTTCATACATCATAGACATCACAGAAGCGCATTTATTTGCCTTTCGTGGAAAGTGATACATAACCAAGAGCATCTGATCTTTACGCTCCCAGAGAGAGGGAGAGAGAGCGGGTCTACAGGATCATATCTACTGCTCAATAAACATCTGTTCTGTAATCGAAAATGACTACAAACTATCAGCCAAGTTTTCTTTTTCGAGCAGCCAATCACAACATGCATCTGCAATAAAACATTTAAATTAAAGAAAGCCAGATGTTCTTGTTGAGAAAGGTTTGTTACGGGACAATAAAGATACCATGGCTGCTTTTTTATTTGGAACAGCAAAAATGAATCTCAAAACATGAAAAAATTTATTTATTTATTTTACTGTGTGCTACACCTGTTTCTCAGCTTCACTCGGTGAATGAACCAAGAATACTGGAAAATGCAGTATTCATGTGAACAGTCAACAAATATAAACAAACATTAAAAAAAAAAAAATATATATATATACAGTACAGACCAAAAGTTTGGACACACCTTCTCATTCAAAGAGTTTTCTTAATTTTCATGACTATGAAAATTGTAGAGTCACACTGAAGGCATCAAGGGCTATTTGACCAAGAAGGAGAGTGATGGGGTGCTGCGCCAGATGACCTGGCCTCCACAGTCACCGGACCTGAACCCAATCGAGATGGTTTAGGGGTGAGCTGGACCGCAGACAGAAGGCAAAAGGGCCAACAAGTGCTAAGCATCTCTCGGGGAACTCCTTCAAGACTGTTGGAAGACCATTTCAGGTGACTACCTCTTGAAGCTCATCAAGGGAATGCCAAGAGTGTGCAAAGCAGTAATCAAAGCAAAAGATGGCTACTTTGAAGAACCTACAATATGACATATTTTCAGTTGTTTCACACTTTTTTGTTATGTATATAATTCCACATGTGTTAATTCATAGTTTTGATGCCTTCAGTGTGAATCTACAATTTTCATAGTCATGAAAATAAAGAAAACTCTTTGAATGAGAAGGTGTGTCCAAACTTTTGGTCTGTACTATATATATAAGTACTACAGTATTATATTCATTTCTTAAGGTTTATCATCTTTAATTACTGATCTTTGATATGCTTAATACAAAATTTTCAAATAGAAGTGGATCCTAACAGCAGTAAAAAAAAAATAATAATAATAATTTATGCAAGAAATGTGTTTTGAAACCTGATGATCCACAAATCTGACAATGCATACAGTCTTTTTTTTATGCTGATAGTTCAGTTAGGAGTTGGTGGTATGAACTTTTATTAGAGTGTTAAATGGAAAACTGCATCATGATCAGGAAGCATTAAACTTTAGAGCTCTTTATAATAGAATAGTGTCCATTTTCCACAGATTTTGTGTCCTTGTGACTTATTCATTTGGTTTCATTTTACATTCTCTCTTATTTTATCTGTTTCAAAATGTGCTTCTGTTCACTTAACCAGTGGCCAGATTCCATAAACATATCTATTATGTTAAGACTTTTAAATGTTAAGCACTAGTTTGAATAACTAGCCAGTTAGCCAAGTCTAATCAGTCTTACTCTACAGATTCAAATTAGACCAAGCTACCTTTTTGTAACTGACTTTAAGAAGTTGGCCGTTCTTGAAGGAAAGGAACAGATGACTAACTTTTTAAGACTAGTGTAAGCGCCACCGGCCATAGGTTGTAAATAATGTTTTACATTCAGGCTGTTACTGCAATCAACCATAATAAAACTTGTAATTATTTGATTATTATTTAATATTATTAAATATTATTTATATCTCATATGTGCTATTTAAAGAAAATTGCTTATGCAAAACTTTTAATATTAAGTAACAAGGCAAAGTAAACAAATATTTTAATATTATATTATATTATATTAGATATTAATTACTTTAAGCTAAAATGAAAGATTTACTCTGATGTAAGGGAAGTGAATGCGACATTAGTGTGTGACCTGGCGGTGTTCCTGCTCAGACGCTGAACTGTCACTGATGTACGTCTGGATATTTGTCTGTTTTGTGCACCTGGAGTCAGTCGCTTTAGCTGCTGTCATATTTATAGTAGATAAGTCTGGATAATGTCAAAGACCAAGGCTTTGAGATGTTACTTTCATAATCTGTTACGGCTGCACTTTCAAACAGTTTCTCTCAGTGAAAAGGTTGCAGTAAATTTGTTTGAGTGTTTTGAGGGCATCACAGGGTGTTTGTGCATGGCATCCAGTCTCAGATCCCTTTCAGCACAAACAGATCAAAAGCTGCCACAGTAATAGACAATAGACAGAAGAAGTTCTCCTGACTTTTGTTATCAAATCTGAACTCGCTCTCTTTCTATATAACTTGACTACAAAAATTATTTATTTATGTACTTGGTTTGTACCCTTGTAAACGTTTTATTCTCATATAGTTTATATTATTTTGTTATGGTCTTTCATTAAAATTGCTTGGGAAACAATTGAAATTGAGAGTAACTTTTGATTATATGTTATGTTATGTTATGTTATGTTATGTTATGTTATGTTATGTTATGTTATGTTATGTTATGTTATGTTATGTTATGTTAGGTTAGGTTATGTTACGTTATGTAATGTTATGTTGTTGTTATGTTATATGTTGTTATGTTATGTTATGTTATGTTATGTTATGTTATGTTATGTTATGTTATGTTATAGTGTTATGTTATATGTTATATGTTATATGTTATATGTTATGTTGTTATGTTGTTATGTTATATGTTATATGTTATATGTTATGTTGTTATGTTATGTTATGTTATGTTATGTTATGTTATGTTATGTTATGTTATGTTATGTTAGGTTATGTTATGTTGTTATATTGTTATGTTGTTGTTATGTTATGTTATTTTATGTTATGTTATGTTATGTTATGTTATGTTATGTTATGTTATGTTATGTTATGTTATTTTATGTTATGTTATGTTATGTTGTTATGTTATATGTTATGTTATGTTGTTATGTTATATGTTATGTTGTTATGTTGTTATGTTATATGTTATATGTTATATGTTATGTTATGTTATGTTATGTTATGTTATGTTATGTTAGGTTATGTTATGTTATGTTATGTCATGTTATGTTATGTTATGTCATGTTATGTTGTTGTTATGTTATATGTTGTTATGTTGTTATGTTATGTTATGTTATGTTATGTTATGTTATGTTATGTTATATGTTATATGTTATATGTTATATGTTATGTTGTTATGTTGTTATGTTATGTTGTTATGTTGTTATGTTATATGTTATGTTGTTATGTTATATGTTATGTTATGTTATGTTATGTTGTTATGTTGTTGTTATGTTATGTTATGTTATGTTATGTTATGTTGTTGTTATGTTATATGTTGTTATGTTATGTTATGTTATGTTATGTTATGTTATGTTATGTTATATGTTATATGTTATATGTTATATGTTATGTTGTTATGTTGTTATGTTATATGTTATGTTGTTATGTTATATGTTATGTTATATGTTATGTTGTTATGTTATATGTTATATGTTATGTTATGTTATGTTATGTTAGGTTAGGTTAGGTTATGTCATGTCATGTCATGTCATGTCATGTCATGTCATGTCATGTCATGTTATGTTATGTTAGGTTATGTTGTTATATTGTTATGTTGTTGTTATGTTATGTTATGTTATGTTATGTTATGTTATGTTATGTTATGTTATGTTATGTTATGTTATGTTGTTATGTTATATGTTATGTTGTTATGTTATGTTGTTATGTTATATGTTATGTTGTATGTTATATGTTATATGTTATGTTGTTATGTTGTTATGTTGTTATGTTATGTTGTTATGTTGTTATGTTATATGTTATGTTGTTATGTTATATGTTATGTTATGTTATGTTATGTTATGTTATGTTATGTTATGTTATGTTAGGTTATGTTAGGTTATGTTATGTTGTTATGTTGTTGTTATGTTATGTTATGTTATGTTATGTTATGTTATGTTATGTTATGTTAGGTTATGTTATGTTGTTGTTATGTTATATGTTGTTATGTTATGTTATGTTATATGTTATATGTTATATGTTATATGTTATATGTTATATGTTATATGTTATGTTGTTATGTTGTTATGTTATATGTTATGTTGTTATGTTATATGTTATGTTATATGTTATATGTTATGTTGTTATGTTGTTATGTTATATGTTATATGTTATGTTATGTTATGTTATGTTATGTTATGTTATGTTATGTTAGGTTAGGTTAGGTTATGTCATGTCATGTCATGTCATGTCATGTTATGTTATGTTATGTTAGGTTATGTTATGTTATGTTGTTATATTGTTATGTTGTTGTTATGTTATGTTATGTTGTTATGTTATGTTGTTATGTTATATGTTATGTTGTTATGTTGTTATGTTATATGTTATATGTTATATGTTATATGTTATGTTATGTTATGTTATGTTATGTTATGTTATGTTATGTTAGGTTATGTTATGTCATGTTATGTTATGTAATGTTATGTTGTTGTTATGTTATATGTTGTTATGTTGTTATGTTGTTATGTTATGTTATGTTATATGTTATGTGTTATATGTTATATGTTATGTTGTTATGTTGTTATGTTATGTTGTTATGTTGTTATGTTATATGTTATGTTGTTATGTTATATGTTATATGTTATGTTATGTTATGTTATGTTATGTTATGTTGTTATGGCCCCGAGACCCGACAGTTATGTTATATGTTATGTTGTTATGTTATGTTGTTATGTTATGTTGTTATGTTGTTATGTTATGTTATGTTATATGTTATATGTTATATGTAATGTTATGTTATGTGCTGTCAAACGATTAATCGCATCCGAAATAAAAGCTTTTGTTTACATAATATATGTGTGTGTACTGTGTATATTTATTATATATATATATATATATATATATATATATATATATTAATATATACATGTAAATAAATGTACATTTTTTCAAAATACATATTGTATGTAAGTTTATTTATATATATACATAATAAATATACAAAGTACACTTTTTTTTCTCATAAAGCTGGCATTCTGCACTGCATTGGTTGTTGTGCTCAATATTGTCTCACAGGAGTATAAAGTTCATTCAGGACATGTTTGGAGAGCAGTTAGAGATGTCTCTTTCTGTCGCTGTCACCGTGACAGAACTATGAAGGACAAGGAAGGTGAATTATAGAGATACTGTATCAACCACTGAAGTAGAATCAATACAGTCTACAACAAAAAATACAGCACTCACAATGAAACAAGTTTTATTCATCCAGATAAAAGCAGTGAGTTTGTTTAACATTGGTTGCCTTTATTGTTACTAACAACAATAACCACAACCTTGAGCGCAGAAACATTCTGTTATGTTATGTTATGTTATGTTATATGTTATGTTGTTATGTTATGTTATGTTGTTATGTTGTTATGTTATATGTTATGTTGTTATGTTATATGTTATGTTATGTTATGTTATGTTATGTTATGTTATGTTATGTTATGTTATGTTATGTTAGGTTATGTTATGTTAGGTTATGTTATGTTAGGTTAGGTTATGTTATGTTATGTTGTTATATTGTTATGTTGTTGTTATGTTATGTTATGTTATGTTATGTTATGTTATGTTGTTATGTTGTTATGTTGTTATGTTATGTTGTTATGTTGTTATGTTATGTTATGTTATGTTGTTATGTTATATGTTATGTTGTTATGTTATATGTTATATGTTATATGTTATATGTTATATGTTATGCTATGTTATGTTATGTTATGTTATGTTATTCAATTCAATTTAAGTTTATTTGTATAGTGCTTTTTACAATACAAATTGTTACAAAGCAACTTTACAGAAAATTATGTTTCTACAATATTTAGTAGTAGCTAGTAGTTTGTGCACGTTTGACAGGATTTTAGAAAAATAAAAATAATAATAATAATAATACAAGACGTAGTCAGCTAGATGATGAACTATCAATATTATTAATTAATAGTAATTATATGATGCAGTCACACATGTAGCAATATTTGTTAGTTCTGTTTGTTGATTCAAGGTTAGCATCATCTGGGGTCCTCTGAGGGTCAGCATCATCTCTTCTCAGGTGTTCTGGATCTAGACTGGAGCTTGTGTAACTCCTAGTTACCACAGGATGTAAATCCCGTGGCAAAACATAGAAACAAAATAGAGACATCATTAGCATAGCTGCTGATCCAACAAAGTAAAATTAGTTTAACCCAAGCTAAAGAATAAAAATGCAGATGCAACTACACTCACAATTTAAGAGATACATTATTCGAATGCTTGGCGAAAGAGATGCGTTTTTAATCTAGATTTAAACAGAGAGAGTGTGTCTGAACCCCGAACATTATCAGGAAGGCTATTCCAGAGTTTGGGAGCCAAATGTGAAAAAGCTCTACCTCCTTTAGTGGACTTTGCTATCCTAGGAACTACCAAAAGTCCAGCGTTTTGTGACCTTAGGGTGCGTGATGGGTTGTAGCGTGGTAGAAGGCTAGTTAGGTACGCAGGAGCTAAACCATTTAGGGCCTTATAGGTAAGTAATGATAATTTGTAACTGATACGGAACTTAATAGGTTGCCAGTGCAGAGACTGTAAAATTGGGGTAATATGATCATATTTTGTTGACCTAGTAAGGACTCTAGCTGCTGCATTTTGGACTACCTGTACCTTGTTTATTGACGAAGCAGGACAACCACCTAGAAGTGCATTACAATAGTCCAGTCTAGAGGTCATGAATGCATGAACTAGCTTTTCTGCATCAGAAACAGATAACATGTTTCGTAGCTTGGCAATGTTTCTAAGATGGAAGAATGCGGTTTTTGTAACATTGGAAATATGATTTTCAAAAGACAAATTGCTGTCCAATATAACACCCAGATTTCTGACTGTAGAGGAAGTAACAGTACATCCGTCTAGTTGCAGATTGTAATCTACAAGATTCTGTGTGGTGTTTTTTGGTCCAATAATTAATATCTCTGTCTTATCCGAATTTAATTGGAGAAAATTATTTGTCATCCAATCTTTTACATTTTTAACACACTCTGTTAGCTTAGATAATTGGGAAGTTTCATCTGGTCTCGTTGAGATATATAGCTGAGTATCATCCGCATAACAGTGGAAGCTAATTCCGTATTTTCTAATAATATTACCAAGGGGCAACATGTATATTGAAAATAGAAGGGGACCTAGGACGGATCCTTGTGGCACTCCATATTTTATTGATGATAAATGAGATGACACCCCATTTAAGTAAACAAAATGGTAGCGATCGGACAGGTAGGATCTAAACCATCTTAGAGCCTGCCCTTGAATACCTGTATAGTTTTGTAATCGATCTATGAGTATGTCATGATCTATGGTGTTGAACGCAGCACTAAGATCAAGTAAGACTAGAAATGAGATGCAGCCTTGATCTGACGCAAGAAGCAGGTCATTTGTAATTTTAACAAGTGCAGTTTCTGTGCTATGGTGGGGCCTAAAACCTGACTGAAATTCTTCATACAGATCATTTTTATGCAGGAAGGTGCTCAATTGAGCAGACACAACTTTTTCTAAAATTTTAGACATAAATGGAAGATTTGAAATAGGCCTATAATTTGCCAGTACACTAGGATCTAGTTTTGGTTTCTTAATAAGAGGCTTGATAACCGCCAGCTTGAATGGTTTTGGGACGTGACCTAAAGATAACGACGAGTTAATGATATTGAGAAGCGGTTCTTCGGCTACAGGTAACAGCTCTTTCAGTAATTTAGTGGGTACAGGATCTAATAAACATGTTGTTGGTTTAGATACAGTGATAAGTTTATTTAGCTCTGCCTGTCCTATATTTGTAAAGCACTGCAGTTTATCTTTGGGTGCGATGGATGAAACTGAAGTGTTAGACGCTGTAGAATCTACATTCGCTATTGTATTTCTAATGTTATCTATTTTATCAGTGAAGAAATTCATAAAGTCATTACTATTTAACGTTGGTGGAATATTTGAATCAGGTGGCGTCTGGTAATTTGTTAATTTTGCCACTGTGCTAAATAAAAACCTTGGATTGTTTTGGTTATTTTCAATGAGTTTGTGTATATGCTCTGCCCTAGCAGTTTTTAGAGCCTGTCTATACCTGGACATACTGTTTTTCCATGCAATTTTAAAAACTTCCAAGTTAGTTTTTCTCCATTTGCGTTCAAGACTACGAGTTACTTTCTTGAGAGAGTGAGTATTACTGTTATACCATGGCACAGTACGTTTTTCTCTAACCTTTTTCAATTTGATGGGGGCAACAGCTTCTAATGTATTAGAGAAAATAGTGCCCATGTTGTCAGTAATTTCGTCTAATTCATGTGTATTTTTGGGTACAAATAGCAGTTGAGATAGATCAGGCAGGTTATTTGCGAATCTGTCTTTGGTGGCTGGAACAATAGTTCTGCCCAGACGGTAACGCTGAGACATATAGTTAATATCAGTTATACGCAGCATGCACGATACAAGGAAATGGTCTGTAATATCATCACATTGGGGTACAATATCTATAGCAGTAAGATCGATTCCATGCAATATAATTAGATCTAGTGTATGATTAAAATGATGAGTGGGCCCAGTGACATTTTGCTTGACTCCAAAGGAGTTTATTAGGTCAGTAAACGCAAGTCCTAATGTATCATTTGCATTATCAACGTGAATATTAAAATCTCCCATGATTAGCGCCTTATCAACTGTAACTAGAAGGTCTGAGAGGAAATCTGCAAATTCTTTTAGGAATTCTGTATACGGCCCTGGTGGTCTATACACAGTAGCCAGAGCAAGAGATACATTAGATTTCTTTTGCATGTCTGACAGTGTAACATTTAGCAGAAGTATTTCAAAAGAGTTAAACCTGTATCCTGTTTTCTGGGTAACATTGAGAATATCACTATATATTGTTGCAACACCTCCTCCACGACCAGTCTGACGGGGCTCATGCTTGTAACAGTTATGTTATGTTATGTTATGTTATGTTATGTTATGTTATGTTATGTTATGTTATGTTATGTTATGTTATGTTATGTTATGTTATATTGTTATGTTGTTTCTATGTTATATGTTATATGTTATATTTTATGTTATGTTATGTTATGTTATGTTATGTTATGTTATGTTATGTTATGTTATGTTATGTTATGTTATGTTATGTTATGTTATGTAGTTATGTAGTTATGTAGTTATGTTATATGTTATATGTTATATGTTATATGTTATATGTAATGTTATGTTATGTGCTGTCAAACGATTAATCGCATCCGAAATAAAAGCTTTTGTTTACATAATATATGTGTGTGTACTGTGTATATTTATTATATATATATATATATATATATATATATATATATATTAATATATACATGTAAATAAATGTACATTTTTTCAAAATACATATTGTATGTAAGTTTATTTATATATATACATAATAAATATACAAAGTACACTTTTTTTTCTCATAAAGCTGGCATTCTGCACTGCATTGGTTGTTGTGCTCAATATTGTCTCACAGGAGTATAAAGTTCATTCAGGACATGTTTGGAGAGCAGTTAGAGATGTCTCTTTCTGTCGCTGTCACCGTGACAGAACTATGAAGGACAAGGAAGGTGAATTATAGAGATACTGTATCAACCACTGAAGTAGAATCAATACAGTCTACAACAAAAAATACAGCACTCACAATGAAACAAGTTTTATTCATCCAGATAAAAGCAGTGAGTTTGTTTAACATTGGTTGCCTTTATTGTTACTAACAACAATAACCACAACCTTGAGCGCAGAAAAATTCTTTTATTTGAATCCACCTATATGTTTTATATTTGATATAATACACTTCCTATAGAGCTGAAGCCTAATGCTCACAGCAGTGTCTTTGAAATACCGTCAGTGCAGAAAAAAAATGCTTTGACAAATGGACTCAAAGAGCACGTATTTGTCTCCTAATGAAATGCTTGCAGGGTATTTCTGCATTTGAAATGACCCTGAGCTTTCATGATGTGTTGAAGCGTCTTTGAACCACTCGCAGCTGCATTTCAATGAATGTGTTTTCCAGTAAGTGAAATGTCTGTCATTTCTGATATCAGCATCCAAACAGTGTTTACTGAAAAGGCATAAACAACACATATGATCAAAAACAAAAATTGAACCATGAAAAAAGTCTTAGGTTTCATATTTTTCTGAGTCTTGATAGGATGAGATCTGAAGGGTATAACAGGCATGGTGCTTATTTTTGGCGTAATAGACAAATGAGCCGTCTGCTCCCTGCTGATATAATTTTGTATCCATGCACATTAAATTCAGATGGTCAGCACTCCAGTAAAGTTGATAATTGTGCAGAAATGACAGGTCTTCATCCAGTAATCACTCAGCACTGATGGTGCCAGGCTATTTCTGTACGTACACATGACAGACACTGGAGGGAGAATGAGTTTTTCACCATCTGCTGACACTGTCTCATTTCTCTCTCTTCTTCTTATAATCTAATTTAGACCAGTACAAGCCATGCTCAGTGCCAGATATTTACGAACCTATTTATTGTCATGAAAATATAATTATCTGAAAGATCCATCAACATTGTATTAACATTTCCTATATACAAAGCAATTTGATACTGTTAAAAATCTGAAAATATATTTTACAACAAAGTGCTAAATTAATAAAGTACTGATACATTTCAGTTTTGACAAGCTGTTTTATAATTGGAGAAGCTTTGAAATATGAGCTGCAAAAACTCATAAAGGCAAGTATTAATGTACATTCATCCTCGATATTTACAGCTTAAATTTTAAGAATCCTTTGTTATGGAGTCCTGTACTCACATATTTTCGACAAATATGACAATTATGATGAAAACTTAGGTTTCACTGCTGCCGTAAAATCAAAGTGGTACCAAAAACTTATTTAAAAAATGAATGACTGAAAATTCAAAACATTGTGTACAAATAACAGAAATTCTTGGGAGCTGTATAGATAAAGTAGATGGAAACAAATGTTGTTAAAATAGGCTAATGAAAGCGTTTTCATATTTTCAATTTAATATCACTTTTATCAATGAGGTTTAGTCATATTAATAAATGTAAATATTTCGTTTTAATTTAATAAACTCTGTCACAGCTTAATTTGATTCTTTTAATTCATTCGTGAAAGATTCCCTGCCAAGTCCTTGCTGGAACTTCACAACAAACACAGAAGGAACCAAAGCATTCGATGAAACGCGCGCAGTGCTCATCCAAAAAGCTGTAGCGCGCTGAGTCTAAAATACTTTGTTATTCTATACTTGTGATGCAGCACGTATTACACCCAAACTGGTTCTCATAAAACCCACCCACGACCATATTGCACCAACTGGACCTGCAGTCTGAGAAGCTTTACGCACAGATGGTGAACGCGGCACATTTTGCGCACATTTGTTTTTATTTATTTACATATTTACAATGTATGTGCATGTTTATAGAGTCATCTGGACATACATTAGAAATAGGCTAATGTATATATTGGTATGTTAACAGCTATATCTTGTATAGGCTAATGGAAAATTCAGGTAGGCTAACTGCAATTTTGATGTTAAAATGAACTAATTTCACCAAGGAATGAAGTGAACCGTTTTAAAAATGGAATCAGATGATCTAATTGGTGTGAGGAATCAGGTGAATATCTCGGCTGTTTTTACAAACATCTCACCAACAATAACAGGACCTGAGGAGCACGCGCCTTCATACGATTTACTAATAACATCCATACTCGGCACAATTTTGACCATCATGTGTTCAGTAGGAGTAATTGGAAACGCTTATACCCTGATCATCATGAACACCTCCGTGCGCGTGACTGGATCGATGTACGTCTACATTGTGAACTTGGCTCTGGCGGACCTGCTGTACCTCTCCACCATCCCTTTCGTGGTTTGGACGTATTTTGCGAAGGACTGGTACTTTGGCGACGTCGGATGCCGCGTTCTGTTCAGCCTGGATTTGGTCACCATGCACGCCAGCATCTTCATCCTGACCATCATGAGCACGGAGCGCTATCTAGCTGTGGTGAACCCGCTGGACACTTTCGGCCGGTCCCGGCGCTACAGGCGCGCGGTCACCTGCCTCGTGTGGCTCTTCTCCTTCATACTGGCTCTGCCGACCATGATCATGATTGACCTCAAGAGAGACGTGCACAATGGAGTAGAGAAGCGCATGTGCCATCCGACCTGGCAGATGACCGCGTACAGAGTGTATCTGACCATCCTGTTCAACACCTGCATCTTGGCTCCTGGGTTAATCATCGGATATCTCTACCTGAAATTAGCCCGGACCTACTGGCTGTCGCAAACGTCTATATTCCCATCCAGAGAAATGAAGAAGTGTCCTAAACAAAAGGTGTTATATATGATCTTCAGTATAGTTCTGACTTACTGGGCATGTTTCTTACCCTTCTGGTTGTGGCAGTTGCTCAGTATCTATTATTACGCGCACGGAGGGCTCTCGAGCAGCACGGTGGTGTACATTAACTTCGTTGTTACTTGTTTGGCGTATAGTAACAGTTGTATCAACCCTTTTTTGTACACTTTATTAACGAAGAATTATCAGGAATATGTGAGGGACAGACAGAAAAGCAGCACAGAGTTTAAGAAGAGGTTCAGACTGTCCTCTCAAAGGTCTGTGTCTTCTGGGGGTCAGCAGTGCGCACCGTGATGGCGTTCTTCTGGATGCTTACAGCACACTTGATATGATATTGTTGCTTAAACATGGCTGCTTTGTGGAACTGATAATTACATTTAACAAACTTATTTCCTCAGTGTTGTATAGGAAAGATTCATAGAAGATTCCGAAACATACTTTTTTTATATTTTGGTTAACCAGGACAGCTAACCAAAAAAAAAAAAACCGTCAACGTTCTGGGAAAATTATTTTATAGTTGTAAAAAATAAAGCCCCAAGAATAATTTGAGAACAAATACTAATATTAATGTTCTGTGTTGGTTGGTGTGTTTCATCAAATCTGCATTAGAGATTTGCTAGACCGATTATATGATAATTGTTGTCATAAACAAATATGAATGTTAATATTTTGCACTTTTTTGTTCATGTTATGCATCTAAAGAGTTGTTCTACATCGCTGACCAAATATGTGACCCTAGAGCACAAAACCAGTCATAAGTAGCAGGGGTATATTTGAAGAAATATAGGCAAAAATACATTGTATGGGTCAAAATTATCAATTTTTATTTTTATTCCGAAAATCATTAGAATATTAAGTAAAAAATAATGTTCCGTGAAGATATTTTGTAAATTTACTATCATAAATATACCAAAACTTATTTTTTGATCAGTAATATGCATTGCTTAGAACTTCAGTTGGACAACTTTAAAGATTTTTTTGCACCCTCAGATTCCAGATTTTCAAATAGTTGTATCTCGGCCAAATATTGTCCGATCCTAACAAACCATACATCAATGGAAAGCTTATTTATTCAGTTGTCAGATGATGTATGGGTCTCAATTTCAAAGTTACAGTGCTGACGTGGTTCTGAATCTAAGGACTATATTAAATACATGCAGGTTGTTTCATTGTTTATTGTGAGAAATGTGTGCAATCATAAATAAAGAGATGGATGTGCAATATATAAGTAAATAATGTGTTTGGATTGATCTTTGATTTCTTTTTATTAAAAATCACACATGACTTTCAATAGTTTTTGTATTATATTTATATGTGCTTTGTTATATATATAAGTTATATAACAATATGTTCGTTATAAAGTCTAGTTTACACATTAAATATGTTGTACTCAAGTACTTTGTTTTGCTCAAAAGCTATTCACAAGGCTATTGTCAGTTGTGATTTTTCATTTGCATGCAAAAGAAAGCAGATGTGGTTGAAATCATGCAACCAAACCTGGAAAAATGTCCCCATAGTGACGATGTCTCAATTTCCTTTAAAGCACTGATGCCTGGAATATTGTCAATGCATCACATCCATATATACTTTTAATATGGCGTTTTATTTTAATAAACTGTAAAAAAAAATAGTGCAAAAAAGGCATTTGTTTTAGCTTGATTTTATTTAAAAATATATATTGTTTCTCTTTATGTTTATTCTTCTCCTTATTTGTGAAAATAAACTTGGCAACATGGTTAAGAATTGTTCATTGTTAAGCGTCCCATATAGTGTCTTGGACACTCACTAGACTTTAGTAAGCTGTTCTTCCAAACTATTTTTGAATGATCTAGATGGTCCAGTGTTACTAAAGCCAAACACTTACTCTGTTCAGATATTGTTTCAAATGCACACGCTGTACTGGCTGTTCTTTTTTATGTTGAAGAATTGAAACCATCTATCTGGCTACAGTTATCCTGGTCAATGCGTTTTGGACTTCTTCTTGACTCGCCTTCAGTTGTGTAATAAATGTCATGGCTCCTGTTCAGGGAAGCTGCGCTTTCTTGTAAACAATTTATATGTCATACCAAGCAATATATTTCCCACAGAACTATACTTTTGGTTACATTTGAAGCAGAAGGAAAAAGAGTAACTGACAGCAAAAGTCTCAAAGTTTTTTATTCATTGTATAAAATATTTTGATGAAAAGATGACCCTTTAATGAAAGACAGACATTTGTAAATTTAATTAAAAAAATCCTACAATACCGATATTTCAGCAAGAGGTCTTTAACATTTATTAGTTTTTATTTGTTTTAATAATTTAAAAATAATAAATACATGACAGATACCAATTGTATATTCTGTTGGAGTTGGTAGTGGTGGGTTAATATTTTTTGGGGGGGATTTTAAATAAGGTTTTGCAATCCCTATACCATCACTACAGTGAGCCAGACCTAAAAATGTTGTCTGTTAACAAACATTTACACTTTTGAATCATTGCACAACAGCAATTTTCTGTAACAATTTGATTTATTGTGACTCATAAATCTCTTTTAAACAGCAGATGAGCAGCATTCACAGACTCTTTTAAACATTATATTATATAATTAAAGATATTTTTACCTTTTGGACAGAAAAAAAAAAACTTGTGCACAACAGAGGAAATCTATATTATTTCTTATTTTGATGAAGGACTGATTTAGGAGATCCCATCTGTTAGCTAATACAATGTTTTACCATTTTCATGGCCTGGTAGGGGTATGATTTTAAGGATTGATATTTCAATAGATTCTCCTGCTGGTAAAGTCTGAACTTGAGTGATGACTGACAGGGTAAAACCAGCATTTATGAGAATTTTTATGAATAGCTGATATGTTTGTATAGCCATTTGCAGATGAAGCATTAATTTTTTAACTGAATTTTTTATTAATGAGGATACAACAGCTTTTAGCATATGACACATGAGTGGAAGCCCACAGGTGCTACATTCCTCGCTTTGAGTTAAAGAAGTAATGACTGAGATTGCGGTTTTCATTGGTAAGATCCCATGTGTAGATTTCAAGTTCGTTCTTCCAGTCATGGCCATCTGATGCATACTTTCCAACTACACTGACCTACTTTGAAATGTCTTCATCATTTTAGTCATCACCTTTTGCTGGAGAGCCTGTTGCATCCTAAGGGAGTCTAAGCATAATTGCCCACCACTGTTCATCTCTCCCAGGGCCAGCATACTTTCCATTTTCATGAAATGAAGCTAAGGACAGTCACTTTGTTTGACTTGGATCTGTGCCATTCAGAATAAAGACTACTTTGTTGGAGAGGCTTTATTTGGACACAGTTTATAAAAATGTTTTGGTCAATATATTTAAGATATGAGACCATGTGCATTATTAAAGTCACCATCAATTTAACATTGACAATTCTTCTCCTTTTTTTATTTAATTTATATGTATATTTTTTAGGGACATATGATGCATGGCATTTTTTGTAGGCAATAACCTGGAAACAAGTTAGCATTTTCCAGTACCGTTGTCCTTAAGTCAGTTAGTTTTTGAATGAGTTTTTGGTTAAATTTATATGTGGTTAACAAGCTCAAGATATTTAAAAAAAAATTCTATGCTAAAATATCAGTGATACATACCCCCTTGTGATTTTTTTAAAGCTTTCACTCATATGAAATGGTCTTGAAACAGGTGATTTATCTGTCTATTTGTCTTTCTGTCTGTCTGTCTATGTAAAGACAAATATAGGGATAAAGATTTGTCTGCAAATCACCATAAATATTATAGGGAAGACATGTCCTCAAATATTCAAAGCAGAGTATAGCAAAATAAATAAATAAATAAATACAGTACTGTACTGTACGGTACTGTACAGTAATACCTTAAATGTTTTTTTTAACTGTAACTGTATAACTGTAATTCTATATTTTCATCAACGCTGTCTTGTTGATTTGGATACAGGTTTACATTACAAAGGCCTACATGCAACCACGTCAGAACAGAAAACAAGGAAAAGTGGGACATGGGACCACAGAAACCGTGAATGGAAAATAAAGATGATGAAATATTGCATCCATATGTAGCCCATATTACAGTAATTGATGTCAATGGATCACAGGCTATTATCCTGGAAATCATTAGGTCTGTCTAAACATGAAATAGCCTATTGCCCATCACTTTCCCTAAAACAATGAATTAAGAATAATTGAAAAGTCAGTCCGTCTACAGTTACTTCAACTAATAGTTATTTCATCATGATGAAATTAATAGACAGTCATCTCAGACGAAAGTTGTGAATTGCACTTTGGAATTAAATGCAATTAAATTTTAAATTTCATTTGCATTTAACTAATTTTCTTATGTTTATGTGTATCCAAGAAATTGGGGGGGGGGGTCTGGCATGTTGAAAAACATGACCATCTGTTAAGAGAGTTTAATCTAAAGTTTAAAAAAAAGGCATCAAAGTGGTTGTAAACTGTAAGAAGGAAAACAGAGACACCTAGAGGACATCCAAAACCTAACAATAAACAACAGAGAACTACAACCCCCATGATCCTCCGCGGCTTCGCCTACCGCAAGACGCATTTGCGTCTGACGTCACACGCTGTCTTGTTTTGGCCGTTTGTTTCGATATCCGGCGATCAAACGCTTTCGAGGTGCTGGATATTGTGACTGAGAGGTACGTGCAGTTTATTAAACAGTCTTCGTGTGTTGTAGCCTTATTAGAGTTCGCTCGTCCTCGCCATTAAGTTGGGATGAAACACCCGTCTAAGGATGAAAATCTGTCTTGTTTAAGTGATATCAGCTGGCGCGGTCGGTTAACGCCAAACAGCTAACGTAGCTGAGCCAGGCTAGGGACTTTAGCGAGTACAGATTTGTTTGTTTCTTTTATCCTACTGTACGTTTTACTGATCTGGCAGTGTCCACATGTTATAAAAGACGAAGGAAAGCGAAGGCTCATAACATCAACAGGGTTTCTCAGCACTTATATGCGGGATCAGATAACGTTAGTGTGTTGTTCTTCCAATCTGCTGTAATTAACAGGCTGTGTTTCAAACCCTAGTGAGCAGACTATTTAGACAGCAGTGTCACAGGCGCGTTGATCTGAATCATCATAGATGCACATAACACACTTAACTCGCTTTATGTGTGTGCTGTGTATGAACTCAAACTGAGTAAGGGTCATGAATATGTTGTTTTGAATCTGTCTTGCGTGCTTTAAAAATTTCAGTCATGTTTGGAAACTACATCACTTCGTGTGAAATAGGAAATTAAATCGTACGTGCACACGCACAGATGTATCCAGTCTAAGTGCATCATTAAGATACAATGACTGTGTTTATGTCATAAGCATGATGAATACACACCATGTCATGAATGTGCGGTTCTGCTTGTCTCATTTCAGGTTCCTGTGTGTGTGCATGGGTGTTTGTGTGAGAGAGCGAAGGTGGACGACTCAGGGAGTCTGTGTGTCTTATCATGGCGGACGAGTCCAGTGATGATGATGTCATCCACCTGGCTAGTTTCAACACCCATCGCAGTCGGGGTACTGTCACCAAGCCTTTATTTTGGCGTCACGTTCATCTTTATTGGAAGTAATAGTAGTATTCTGGGTGTCATGACACTTTCGTTGTGTTATTTTGGTAGCTAAAAGAGCTAGGACGAGGACGTCCTACATAACCATATCCTCATCGTCGGATTCTGATGATGAACCTGTCAGATTTGTACCAAATGTCCATGTTGTGGGCAAGGACGATGAAGAAGAGGAGGACGTTCGCATCTTAGAGGTAACTGGAGCTGCTTTCCAATTCACAGGGTCCCTGTTTGGTTTTTCTTCTCCCTGCATTCTTTATGAATATGAAAGTAGAATTTATGAATATGATAATATAGTTTACTAGTGAGTGGAGTCAGCAGGGACCTGGTGATATTGCTTTATAACCATATATATATAGGTAACAGATTAATAATATTGAATGATAGTTGAGCAAAAATCTGTATCTGCATTTGGCTTTTGTACTTTGCACTTGGCTTTTGTACTTTGCACAGTTGTTATTCCTATCTGGTTTAAATTTTATTTGAATTTGATTAGAATTTTGTGAGAGATCATCTTTTAAAAAAAAAAAAACAACAAATGAAAAAGACACACCTCTTCTGCAAGAACTTCACCACGTCACAGCCATAAACCAATGCACTTAGACATACACAAGACTGCATTTCGTCTACTCTCTAGCTCGCTCACTAATTTAAGTGTCCTGGCATTTTACATTGCAGATTTTGTTGGCTATTTGACATATTGCTTTTTCACCTCTTATTATGAGAATGGTAATATGATATAATAATAATAACACAAAATATTAAAGGGGTCATGGCTCATGAACTGCCTTTTTACTTTGTACTGAACATCATAAAAAAAATCATAATTTTCGAGTAATAGGATATTTTCTGTTCTCATCAGAGCGCTCCATTTGAATAGTTGTGGCAGATTGTAGACTCAGAACAGAAGTAAATGCCCACTGCTGTGATTGGCTAATAGTTGTGTATGTTTGACAAGCTACATCCTTCATAGATGGACACTGATGTGATTTAGATAAAAAAACACATAAATACTCCGTACATATCAAGCGATCTGTACTAACAATCAAAGCAATCGTGATCATGTAATAAAAACTGTTACTCACACTTGTGTTGTGATGTTACTGTCGAATCCCATATAGTCAGCACAGCATCGTCTTTTAGTTTAAATCTTCATGAAAATCCTGCGTTTTGTGCTTTGTTTGTAAACAAATCCGCAGTAAAATAAAGTGAACAAAGGACCAAGTTCTGACTGATGCTGTCTGGAACTTAATTAAATTTAAAGTTAATCAAATAAAGTTTATAATTAGTTTTCTGTGTAGACCTGCATTTGCCGCTCTTGTCATTTAACCTACCATATGCACAAATCTGTGGACAGGGCTAAATAAACAGCTTACCAAATCAGTAAATAAATTAACAAATGACAGTTAGTTTTCCTCATTTGTAAATCACTTTGGATAAATATGTCTGCTAAATTAATGAATGTGAAACTTGGAACATTACTTTTTAATTTGAATTATTTAAATGAAACTTACTTAATAATAAATGTCAATGGATGGCATGGGCTTAAATAATATATAGTTTCCTAAAGAGAATCTTACATATGCCGCGTTTCCACCGCAGGAACTTTACCCAGGATCTAGGGACTTTGGCCTGGTACTCGGTGTGTTTCCACCGCAGGAACCAGGAACTAAATAAAGTTCTGGGTAAAAAAATGCCCCTCAGAAAGTCCCTGCTGGCGAGGTGGTACTTTTTCAAAGTTCCGGAACTTTCGGGGGCGGGACTTGGCCGCTAAACATCCTGATTGGTTGAGTTCACGCAGCATTGGTTGAGTTCAACCACCAGTTATTCGGATCAACATTTTCAAAATATTACTGTTATTGTGTCATGAAATGTAATTTTAAACGTATTTCAGGCGAGAATGTAGTTGTTTAAAACTCAAATCTGTGGTTTATTTATAAAGACAGCGCCTATTTAAAAATGTGTTTCGCCGATCTCAGAGACGGTCAGCTCGACGCGACCAGCGGGAGCTCAGTGATCGTCTATCCGCCAAGAAGCAGCCTCTCCTCGGCTATACCTTCTGATGTGTGCCGCTGGCTCTGATGTCTCTTTAGTGGTTAAACATAAAATATAATTCGTTTTGGGTAAATCTAACAGGTTACCTTTGGTCTGTATTCAATTTATCTATATGTTAAAATGAAAATAAAAAAGGCAAATCTATATAATATTTCGTTTCATTGTAATGGCTGTATATATACACATATCCCTGAACTAAGTACATTTCTGCAGCTGTTATTATGCTTAAATGAAAACGAAAGGAGGCAGTGGTATTTGATATCCTATTTCGTTTTATTGTAAATATACTGAGAGGAAAATAGCAGTAGCCATGGTCAGCTGACTGAAGTTATCAAGTACTCTGCTGTTTGCAGAATTAATGAACTTGCGTCGTCGCGGACATCACACTCCCGAGTCGAATGCACAAAGTCTGAACTACCGAGAATGCACGTCCAAAATCAGCGTACTTTGTATTGAGAAACGCGCGCAGACCTACGTCACCAGTCTATTTGCCTAATCTTCCCGGTACTTTACACCGCGGTGGAAACGCAGAAAGCAACAGGTCTGGGGGGAAAAAAGTTCCTGGGAAAAAAAGTTCCTGATACAAATGTTCCGGGTAATTTCGGTGGAAACGCGGCAATAGTATATTGTGAGCTTTTTTTGTACTTTTTACACAAAAGAATTGTTCAATGGGGGCATGCAAGCAATTTCTGTGGTTACAAACAATATGATGCCTGCCTGTCAGTGAAAATATCCTAAAGAAATCACTAAATACTATAGTAATAAAAAAACACTTTCTGTGAAGGACCTAAGTTGAGGATGCATTCACAGTTCTATGATCGTTCCACACAGGCACTCTGGAGCCCCGCTACACGTCTTAAAGGGATAGTTCACACAAAAATGAAAATTCACTCATTAATTACTTGCCCTCATCTGTTTCCAAACCTGTAAGACCTTTGTTCATCTTCAGAACAGAAATGAAGATATTTTTTATGAAATCTGAGTTTTCTGACCCTCCATAGACAACAATGAAACTACCGAGTTCAAGGTCCAGAAAGGTAGTAAAGACATAATTAAAATAATCCATATGACATCAGTGGTTCAATATTGATTTTATGAAGCTACGAGAATACTTTTTGTGAGCAAAGAAAACAAAAATAACAACTTTATTCTACAATTTCTTCTCTTCTGTGTCAGTCTTTGATACGCGTTCACGAGAGTTTCAATTTAGCATCAAACTGCCTTGTTATTTTTTCAGGCAACAGGGTTAAGTTAACTAAAGCTAAATTACTAATTACTTGATTAAAAATATAAATTAAAAATAAAATATGAAAAACTTAATTTCAACTAGTTGCCGATTTTTCATTTTAATTTAGTTAAATTTGATGTGCTAAAATATGCAAATGCGTTTATTAATAAAAAAGTTTTTTACTGTTACAAATAAAAACTCAATACTAAAATAACACTACTGTGGTAGGCAATAGCGCATGTAACCATTTGATATCTCTTGAAGTCTGCGGTCTAATGATTTTTAATGATATTTAATTGTTCCTTAAATGTCTGAATACTTTTAGGAGCACTGTTTTTGTTTTGGAGTTAAGAGATCATTTGCTCAGTGCTTACATTTCTGATTTCCAGAAAATGTATGTGTAATCACTGCACTAAAACATGATGAGCAGTTCCTGTTCAAATATTAAACATACACTCTCTTTCCATCCGGCAGCCACAGCCCTCACCTCATCGTGAGCTGATCCGACCTGCTGCCAAGTGGGGTGCGAGCACCTTCCCAAGCCAGGCATCTGGATCCAACAGACATCCTACCAGCGCACACGCTCATCATCCTTCTGTAGTCACCGCACATCCTACATTAGGAAACCAAGCCATAGGTGTCTTAACCACGGACCAGAATGCTGTACCCTCGACGTCTAGAGAAAATGCCTTGCACAGACCTCAAATGCCTGTTAAGGACTCACTGCCCCTTCCTAAGGACCCTTCATCCAGTGCACACTCAGTGAATCAGGCCAATTCTCTTTTCTCAGCTCCACCCACCACTGAATCAGGTCAGGCAGACTTGGGAAACAAAATTAAAGTGGTTGTCTGGCCGAGAGCTGAAAGGACCACTAAAAGGCCTCGGACACCACAGGAGACTGTGCTAGTAGAGGTCAGACGAGACGAGCAGCCGGTGGCCCCCCCCTCTCCTGCACGTTTCCCTGCACTGGCTGATAATGAGAGACCTGGACCTTCAGCTCCCAGAGAACCCTTCATACAGGAGACCCCTGACCGGACGGCCCTTGATATACTGGTGAATGGGGTGGTGAGTCTTTTTTTTAGCTCCTCATGTTAAAGGGTTAGTTCACCCCAAAATACAATTCTGTCATTAATTACTCATCCTCATGTCGTTCCAAACCGGTAAGACCTTTGTTCATCTTTAGAACACAAATTCTGATGTTTTTGATGAAATCCAAGAGCTCTCAGATCCTCCCATAAACAGCAACGCAAATGTAATGTTCCCAGGTCCAAATAACGTAACAAGAACATCAGTGGCTCGACTTCACTTTTGCAAAGCTATGAAAATACTTTTTGTGTGCAAAGTAAACAAAAATAACTTTTTTTCAACAATACTTTGTCCCCAATTTACCGTCTTCTGCCATTTTGGAGAGTATCACAACACACACGCACACTTTCCCCTAAGCATAAACAACGCTGATTACGTTCATGTGTGCTCATTCACCCCCGAACATAAACAGCGCTGGTTACGATATGGGGGACTCTCCAAAATGGCAGAAGATGGTGACTCGGGGGAGAAGAATTGTTTAATAAATTTTTATTTTTGTTTTCTTTGTGCACGAAAAATATTCTTGTACAACTCCTGATGTCACATTGGTTTTACCAATGTCCTTGCAACGTTTCTGTAGCTAGGAACATTACAGTTTGCATTTCTGTCCACAGAGGGTCAGAAAGCTCTTGGATTTCATCAAAGATATCTTAATTTGTGTCTGAAGATGAACGGAGGTCTTACAGGTTTGGAACGACATGAGGGTGAGTTATTAATGACAGAATTACAATTTTTGGGTAAACTATCCCTTTAAAGGATCAGAGTATGCAAATTGTATTTTAAAGGTGGGATTTATTTTGACATTTTCAGATGGACCTTTTCCCCGATGTGCAGGACGCATATGTAGCAGAATTGATCGAGAGAGGTGACCTGAAAGATTTAAATGTGTAAGCACAAACCTTTTTCCGCTCATTTTTGATCAGACGTTTTTTGTTTACATGGGATTTATTTTTTTGTGAGACATTGTTTTTTTTGTTTGTTTTTTTATCACAGAATATGCAATCTGTTGTTGGAAAACCCTGATTATCCGAAAAAAGCTAACTCAGTTTTGACACAAAGCAGTGTTCTCCTCGAGACGAATGATTCTGAGACACAGGTTTGCACAATATTTTCATCAGATGCGTAGTTTATGTGTGGTGGTGTATGAATGTATTAAATATAAGCATCTACTGTGGTGTTATTTACTTAACTTTTTACTGTTTTACGCAGGAAAGTGAAAATTATTTTGATTACTTCAAACTAAAGACTGTTGGCCCAGATGTTGTCATTCAAGCTGCAGACATGCTGATGGGTGACTTCAGAATGTTGAGCTGTCAGGATATCAAATGGGCCCTGAATTGCCTCAAAGGACACTATGCAATCACCCGAAAGGTGAAAAATATTCTCTGTTTTCATTGTGTGTATTTTAAGGAAAATTGTGAATGATCTAAATATTGATTTGATTTCAACTAGGGCTGTCACACTTGTTCTAGAAGTTTTGGCTGGAGTGTAATTGTTTAAGACGTAACTGCGATTATGACGATTAATTGTCTCTTTAACATTATACTTAAAAGAGACATATTTAGAAATTCATTTATTGTCATCGTAGCAGATGTAAGAAAAAGTTAGGATGATGTAGAAGATCTTGATGCAGATGCTTATAAAGTGAAGTGACATTCAGCCAAGTATGGTGACCCATACTCGGAATTCGTGCTCTGCTTTTAACCCTTCCAAAGTGCACACACACACACAGAGCAGTGATAACACACACACACACTGTGAACACACCCCCGGAGCAGTGGGCAGCCATTTATGCTGCTGCGCCCGGGGAGCAGTTGGGGGTTCGGTGCCTTGCTCAAGGGCACCTCAATCGTGGTATTGAAGGTGGAGAGAGAACTGTACATGCACTCCCCCCACCTACAATTCCTGCCGGCCCGAGACTCGAACTCACAACCTTTCAATTGCGAGTCCAACTCTCTAACCATTAGGCCAAGACTTAAAATATAATTTGCAGTCCCATATTGTATGACCACTAGTCATTTGTGTGGCATTAATCTCTCTGGTAACCTTTCAAGGCCTTATTCCAAGCCCTCAAGAAGTGGCAAGAGAACTCCACTGACCCCTCAGGGAAGAAGAAGAGAAGGAGGGAGCCAAATGAGCGTGCATTCATAGACTTCAAGTTTGAGCAGGGTGTGTACATATGTCTTTATCTTTAGCATGCTATTTACATTACATTTAGTCATTTAAGATGACTTACAAATGAGGACAATGTAAGCAATCAAAACCAACAAAAGCGGAATGATATGATTCTTTGTTGAGCGCAAAATAAAACCATGTAAACGCTGAAATAAACACTGCATCTCGTTCATCTCAGCTTCTTTTAAACTGGAGAGAAAGATGTACTTTCTGGAGAAGAATCGCAGATGGAGCCGCGGTAATGAGAGTACACTAGAGCCGTCGCTTGTGAAAGAGCTGCAGTTCTACGAGCAGAAAGCCAAGGAAATGGCTGAGGTACTTTACATGGCTCACTTCTTCTATTTATTTCTCATGGTTCCTCCTGAAATAACCCAAAAAAATTGGGTTGTGGTGAATTGAGCGGACGGGGTGTTAATTGTTGAAATAATTATAAAATAGTTTTTTTCTCCCACTTTCAGCATGAAGATTTCCTGTTGGCTTTGCAAGTGAATGAGGAGCAGTATCAAAAGGTGGGTGTGAAGAGCCAGTTTATGTACTTTAAATGCTCTTGTAAAGGACATGTCAATCCACGTCATGAGAAAAAACTGTAGTGTTTCCAGCTCTAAAACCAAATTAGAGTGACCAAACTCTGCCTTGTAATGTGCTCTAGATTATAATACTGAACTGTATGTTGAAAGCATGTGACATTTTTGACCTGTGCTCTCAGGACGGCCAGTTGATTGAGTGTGGCTGCTGCTGTGGGGAGTTTGCCTTTGAGGAGATGACCCAGTGTACAGATGGTCATTTGTTCTGCAAGGAGTGTCTGGTGAAATACGCCCAGGAGGCAGTGTTCGGCTCGGGACGGGTAAGTCATCTGTTCAGACTGTTCAGTCTCTTCACTAATTGTATTACTGGAAACTGTGTGTGCGTTCATGACCATTATTATGTCACAGTGTTTTCATGCATTGTGCACAGGGTTCATGTTTTGTTCTCGTGTTTTTAAAATTCCCATGTGTTTTGGTTTCATTTTGCCCTGTGCTTTTTAGGTGTTTCCCAATTTGTCTCCCATCTGAGTTTCATTTACATTCTAATACTGTTTATTCACCTTGATTATTGCACAAAACAAGGGATACGACAAGTTCTCAGAAAAGCTCTGTCATCATTGGTTTGCAGGCGTTTAATATGTTATGTCTAATGGAGTTGAATTCATACATAGTGTTTAGACACATCCACTACCATTCAGAAGTGTGCGGTCGGTCATTGTTTTTGAAAGAAATCCTCACCAAGATTGTCTTTACTGTCACATTTGATCAACTTAATGCATCATTTAAAAAAAGGGCATCTTACTGACCCCAAACCTTTTAGCAGTAGTGTAGCTTCTCAATGCAAGCACTCGTTTAATTTTACAGTTGTAGTGTACTTTGGTATTAAAAAGGGTGCTTTGTGCTTTGTGTGTGTTTGCAGTCAGAGTTGAGTTGTATGGATGGGAGCTGCACCTGTTCATTCCCTACCAGTGAGCTGGAGAAGGTTTTACCTGAAAACATTCTGTGCAAATATTACGAGAGACAGGCAGAGGAAGCCGTAGCAGCCACCTGTGCTGATGAACTGGTCAGGTGAGTTAAATGTGTCGATCGACAGCTATATGACTTAGGGCTGCAGGATAAATCCCATGCGACATTGTTCACTTACAAGCTGCGCCAAACCACGATCATGTTTTGCAAAGCTTGTCAGTGAACAACTGCTCTGTGTAGTTAATGCTGCTCAATGAGAAATCACGCACGTAGAGATTTACCGCTGATTACAGAACCGTCTTTACTGACAGGATGCACATTAAATATCGCATGCGATTTATCGTGCAGCCCTGTCATATAGCCTAAGTCATAATCCACATTAATGATACAAACTTGAGATTAAAATGATCCATCATTATAAATCCTAACAACACTATTTTTCCTCACTTTCTTTTCAAGGTGTCCATTTTGTAACTTCCCAGCACTGTTGGATAAAGACGTTTCTCTGTTCAGTTGCCCAAACCCACGCTGCAGAAAGGTTAGTCCATGTGCCTTGATACACTAGTGTGTATGTGGAATTCAATCGTTGCAGTGATCTCTTTATGAAAGTCCTGTCATGTTCTGGATCAGTTCTCTCTTCCTCTGTCAACCTATATTTAGCAACCTATACCTAGTGGTCACTTGCTGGCGCCATAGGCCTGGGGAAAAGATGAGCAAAGTCTGTGGTTTGCAGTCTGAGGCCCCATAATGAACCATGCTAGAGTATATCAAACTAATGGTATTTTTTTCATTGGCAGGGTTTACTTAGCTGGAATCAGTCAGGGCAAGAACAATGACAGCAATTCATCTTGTCTGCTATAAATATTCAGCACTCTGAACCCTAAACAGAGCTTAACCAGGGTCAGGGAAGTTCAGCAGAACTAGATGAATCAGTATTCTGGGATATCACTGCCTCATGATGTTTTGGAAATGATAACAGGGAGAATTTGGCTTATACCTTTGGGATATGAATCACGAATCCCAACCTGTTGTTCTCTTTTGAAGCAAGGTTTCGGAAAACAGACTGAAAAAGCGACTGCTGAAAGGAGATCCTAGCTTAACTGTATTTTTCAGTAGTGTCACAGTAGCTTAGCTGTTTGTAAAATGATAAACCTTTCCAGTAATAACCTTCATTTTATAACTACTGAAAAATTATTCACTGGTCAGTGTTTAGTAAATAGTGTTTAACAGTAAATGAATATGCTTAATGTTGCTGTTTATCACAAAGTTTTGACTTTGTAATATAAATCAGGGTGTGTTCTAGTTTTTCTAGTTCTATTTATATTCAAGTTTCATGGAACATAAAAAAGTGTCAACCGTGAGAATGGTCAGCATTGTTCCAGGGTTTCCTTTGTCATGGAAGACCTGGAAATATTAGGCATTTTTTTGTGTGTGTGTTTTGGAAAAGTCACTAAACTTACTAAAATCTTAAGTCATGGTAAAGTCATGTAAAATGGTCCCCAGCTTCCACTGCTAAAGCATGAGGCAAAACTTAACCATTCGGTTAAATATTACAACACAATGCTTTAAAACTAGGAAAGAAATAGTACTTCTGCATTCAATTTTACAAAAGTAGCGGTGTAGACATGAATAATATTACAAAAGATTTAGTACAAAAAAACGCTGTTCTTTTGAACTTTTTAATCAAAGAATGTCAAGAAAAAAACAAATCGTATTATAGTTTCCACAAAAATATTAAGTAGTTTTCAGCCTTCATAATAATAATAATAATAATAAACGTTTTTGAGCAGCAAATCAGCATATTAGAGTGATGTTTTATGCATGATCAGTGTCCAAAAGTTGTCCTCTAGAAATCTTAAATATCTCTTGTTTTACATTTTAGATGGTAGTTTGTAGCTGGACAAGGTTCATGCCATGGTAGCTTCTCCAACACTGGTTACAAGTACATTTGATGTTTTGTCTTGAGTCTTATCAGTGTTGGGCTGTGAGGAATGTATCGGGCCGTGCCAGGACACAGAGAGCTGTCGGCCCGTCTGTGTGTTAGTGGATTCAGCTGGCAGGGGGAACATGTCAAGGACCCTGGAGTCACAGCTGCTTTCTCAACAGGCCTGAGAAGAATGCTAGAGCCGTCTGCAGTGTGTCAGGGCTATCTTTCCATTCATCTGTCCACCTCCATTTCTCTCTCTCTAGCTCTGTTTGACCCTCTATCACTTTTAAAGTAATAAGCGCATGTGAGAGGGCTGTAATCGCGAGTGCCTTTCAAACATTATCGAAGCTGAGGGTGTACATATACATACATTTGTTGTCATTTAATGTAAAGCATGTTTTGAGTTCCTTTCATTTTGAAGCAGACCATTTCCCACATAACTCTGAGTCTTATCGTCTCAGGAGAAAAGGTTTCTTGTAAGTTTGCTAGATATTCGCAAACAGTTGAGTATTTAGTAAACCTTTTTGTTTAGGGGTTAGAGTTGACCTGAAGGCCACTCACTGTCCAACACGATATTCAAAGACCCCATGATGGCTAAAATATTTCTGCTGTAATTATAAGAAAGCTGCTTGATTTCACACTTTATTAACAGATACTGTTGATAAAGTTGATAACTTAAAAATCACCCCCCCCCCCCACAATATTCAGTATTTTCTTATTACTGAGAGAAACCGTTGCTTTTGTGTGTGTATTTCTAGCATTTCAATTAAGATAGTGGTCTGTGACTCACTGGTTTTGTGTGGTCAAACTTTGTATTTGTGTTTGTAATTTTTATGTGTGTTTGTAAGTGGAATAATGGAACATGGATCATTGAATTATTTAAAATTAGCGCATACCAGAGATGTAATGATACATTATTTATCATTAATCATTCAGTGGTTTACTGGCAATTATTCTTTAAATATCTTTGTTGGTTATTATCTGGGCAAGTCTTACTGATGTGAAAGGGAAGATGATGGTAGGCATTTCTCTTTTAATGTCCTGCCATCAGGAATGCATTTTGTGTTTTCGGTCATATAACTGTTGTCCATTGGGTGGCGCTCTTGTTCTATGACTCCAGAGAAGTTTTATTCTGCCTGCCTCACATCTGCTGCTGATTGCACTGCTAAACCCCGCCTCACACTTCTGCAGCAGCTCACAGCAGGACGGGAAGCCGCTCAAATGGCCGCGTCTTTGGCCTTCCTCTCGGCACAGCCGTTAGATTAAGTGTGCCATCAGGCAGGACCTCCATTTTCTCCTCCTATCCCTCTTCCTCCTGGTGGAGTCACTTGACTGGACGGGGGGAAATTGAAAATGGTTGTGTGGTTTGATTTCATAATGTGACCCACTTTCATTTCCTCTTTCTGGCTCTCAGCATGGCATTCCTATCGAAATGGAGAACTGTGCTCTCGTGCACAGCAGTGCTTGACTTGGCCGGCATTATCAGGACTTTTCCAAAGCCATGCTTCTAGGGAACAAATTTCTTGGGTAGATAATCTGTATAAAATGGAAACCACCTGATAAATGGTCAATTCTAGTAAAAAGCTTACAGAGCTGTGGCTTAGTGGTTAAACCGCTGAGCTGGTAACTGAAAGGATGTAGGTTTCAAAGGGTTGGTCTATGAACCATCACAAAAACATTAATGTCCTAGACTACTAGGTAAAATAATTTATAAATGTGCAAAGTTTTATGCATCATCAGTGTCCAAAATTTGTCATCTAGAAATGGTGAATAATCTTAAATATTTTTTTCATTTTTTCCAGAACTCCATTTGGCTGTACATTACAGTTCTGTAAAAATAGACACTTCTGTTTTCCCTATAAGTAAAAGTCATTGTTGTTGTTCTCAGTAGATGGTCTAACATCACTTTCATCATTAAGAATACAATACTATTATTGTTAAGATGCGCTAACATTAGCAAAATTACAGTGAAAATTTGTCAGTTGTGTACGAAACACAGCTGAGACAGAAGTCACTTTCAAACCAAGCAGCTTTTTATTGGTTCGCTTTCAAAAAAAAAAAAAGTACAAAAGCTGTCCTTTTTCAAAGGTAAACCTTTATACCTTACTTACCCCTAAAGGTACTTATTATAATTAAAGTTTACATATTAGTACCTAAGTGGAATATAGTAGTACTTTTTGAAAAGGTAGCAAGTTTGTGTGGTGGACTTAAACCCATTGTGAAATAGGGGTTGAACGACTTCTGATTTTTTTTTTTTAAGTCGTCTTTTATGTGATGAGAGTCGAGTCGAAGTCGACTAGTTGCTGATGTCATCATTAATGAAATAAGTCTGGAGCTGTGCCAAACCCCTTGTGCACAGCTATGGCATATAACACAGCGCTGCGTACATGGCTATTGCAATTTGGAGCATCCAGCAATATATTCACACGTCTTGTGGAGCTTACGGAGTATACATTTATTCGTAATTTTAACTATTTGGAAACGGAGCGTAAATGTGGAAGTCCTTCAAATATTTCTTATCCTGTTGCGCCCTCTATAGGACTAGCGACTAATCAACGTCAAGCTTAAAGCGTCATGACAGAGCACTGAAGTCAACTAGTTGATTAGTCTGTGCAACCCCTATTGTGAATGTAGATGGCGATTAAAATGTGGGAAGCACGCTGACGTACAGAGCTGTTGTGCTACAGGCGTCCCGAGTTCGAGGACCTTTCCCAATCCTGTCCACCTCCTCTCTTCCTCTTCACTTCCTGTGAGCTCCAGACTATCCTATCATAATAAAGGCAAAAACATCAAGAGTAAAAAAAATCTACAAGAAATCTTTTGCCCAATCACATGCATACTTTTACATATGACTAGATGTTTGTTACAGTTCTATATAATGTTACTGGCCCCATATTCTACCATTTTAAAAAGAAAAAGAAAAAAAAACATATTGATGGACCTCTACTCTAAATATTGAGGGTGATGTCTTCCCATTTCTGATTGTGTATGGAGATTTTTTTTGCAGCTGTCTAGCCCACATTTGTCCAGTCGGCTGTGGAAAACTCTGGAATCCCAGTTCCCATGTTAACAGCACAAGTTTTTTCCCTCCTGTCTTTTTTCTGTCTGATGTCCTATTTGTCTGTGGTGATGTGTGCCCTCAAGTTCCTGTCTTCAGTGGTGAGGAGACATCCTCTCCTCTGTCCTTCTCTTCACTCTTTTCCCTCGGTGAAGTTGTATAACTGACACACTTTCCCCTCTCCACTGCCTCTGTGGCCCCACCCCTTGTTGTGGATCAAGGACTTTCATTGGCTGGACCCAGATCCTTCAAATTTGAAATGTGGTACAGTTCATATTTGACCCAGATTTTTTCTTATTTTGCTTAGGGTTGTACGTTTCCAAAAAAGCTGTTTTCCTCTCAGTGATTGGATGTGTTAGTTGTGGTGTTCACACGCAGATCTGCCAGCATTCCCTACTCTCTGGCTTAGTTGGGGCGCTTTTGTTTGCGCACTATATTTTCCATGAAATCCATGATGTTTCTGAGATTGCCTTGATAGACAGCAGCAGCATGCAAATCCAAGATTTTTCAATAGTACCATATTTAAATATATTTACAGTAACTTTAATATTAATAATACAAAATCCTCTACCATTCAAAAGTTTGTGCTTGGTCAAATGTGTTGCCAAGTTTCTTCTGCTCACCAAGGCTGCATTTATTTGATCAAAAATACAGTATAACAGTTTTTATAATTATAATTTTAAAGAACTCTTTTCCATTTTAATATAATTTCAAATTATTTATGCCAAAACTGAATTTTCAGCATCATTACTCCAGGATTTAGTGTCACACGATCCTTCAGAAATCATTCTAGTATGCTGATTTGCTGCTGAAGAAACATTTCTTATCATGATCATTGTTGAAAACAGTTGTGCTGCCCAGTATTTATATGGTAACCGTGATACATTTTAAACATTGCAACATTATAAATGTCAGTTTTGATTAAATGCATCTTTGCTTGTGGGTATTCGTTTCTTGTGCAGTAGTGTATATAGTAAATATTAGTTTGGAACGCATTCTATCAAACCGATCTGGTTAAGACATGCTTCATACTCAACTGTTGATGAGTTTTATAGAGAGCTGTGTTTGTTCAGCCCTGCCTCCCATCACTTATCAAGAGCCAAACCCTAAAATCTTGAGTGTTTCATCAAAACCTTTTTTCTGTTCTAGCTTTATGATATGCAGCCTGGGCTTAGGGATGTTTGTGTGTGTTAGCACGCGCTGTGGGTGTGTCGCTCTCTCCCTGAGGCTCATTCAGGCCCGTGCTTCTCCAGAACAAGCAGCCCCCCAATCAGATGCTCCGCAAATCTCCTCTTCTGCCTTATAAGGCCTGCTGCTGCGGCACGGCTGTTCAGGAGAGAAGCAACAGAGAGGGCCTCAACAGATGTTGCAACAGTTCACACTTTGTCCTAGTGTATGCTGCTTTACTTTGGAGAACTAGCCACATATGCAGTGGAGATGTGTCATGGAAGCTGTATGATTATGACAGAAATCATAATATTGTTTTTCTTCTTGTGATAGTGCTGTCGTGATTATTAGAATTGACAGTAAAATGCTTATTTTCATGCTCCTATTTTAATATAATCACTGAGCGCACAGGTTAGGGTTAGACAGTTTTTGAGTACCAGATTTGAATGCAAACTAACAGATTGTCCTGACCAAGTTTAGTCAAGGCATTTAAAAGGATAATCCATCCTCAAATGCAAATTGTCGTCATTTACTCACCCTATTTATATTTTAAGAGTCTTTCTTAGAAAGTCAAAAAAGTGTTTGGTTACTGTAATGATAAAACCTTTCATATTCATCCGGAAGAAGGAGGCGGGAAACGGCGGACAATGAAACAACATTTTAATAAAGCAAAATAAACACAAAACAGCGCACCAGCCCCTCACGGACGACTGGTGCGCGCAAATAAAAACCAAAACACAACTAAAAGCCCAGGCCTGGTCCTCTCTCGTCCTTCACTGATGTCGCTCCAGTTTTATATCCTTCCATCTCCTCCGTGGGCCTCGAGACCGGCGGGTCGAACAGGTGTAGCTCATCTCCAATCACTCCACCGGCCTCGCTCCCATGTCCCTCGGCCCCGCCCCACTCGTCACAGTTACTAAAATATATATATTTTTTGTTTCACAGATGAGAGCAAGCAAGGGGTTTGTTCTTGGATGCTCTCGTCTAATCAATGAAACGGTCTAGACTGGAGAATAAATCATTGTTTACGTCTTATTGATTATAATGGAAGCATTTTAGTTTTCTTTCATCTCTTACTCGCTCGTTAGAACAGGCCTATTGACTATTTTAGATGGCTCTGATTTGACATTACAATCATATGCATAACTGATTGTATAAGTTCTCAACCGCTGCGAAACATTAAAACAATGAATGCTGGTGGCTTTTCCATCGGAGGAGGATATGAAAGCGGAGTCCAACAGAATGGACTAAATTTACACCAAAATATGTTCAGTCAAGATAAAACTAGCGTGACTACCTTTAGCTGTGGTTTCGGGTTATAAGGTTTCAGCTTAAATGAGAAGTCTGCACATAGTGATTAACAGGAAAGAAGGGCTTGTTAGTTTTGGTGAGTCAGATTTATGTTAGAAGAATATGTGGCGTGACCACAGTTGTCACCTTGGGCATGTTTTGTTGAGATAAAGACTTGCCGTTAAAGCCGTTTTCCTCTTGTCACATAAGCTGTTTTTCCAGTTTATTGTGGTACTTCGATCACTATGCTAGATGTCAACCAATTTTCTGTCTTTATTACACAAAACAGACGCTTATGCAGGTACAGACGAACGCTACACACATCCTGTGTGGTTGGAAGGTTCCTGTGGCTCATGTGAAACAGTATTTTAGTGATATATGACATCTGCAAAGTCACTTTTCTTAGCACTGTGATTCATGGCACTGTAGCCATGTCTTTCTCGGCAAGAACACTTTTTTTCAGTTCTGTAGTAGTTGGAGATCATGAAAGAGTCATGTTAACCGGGTTGTAAATTTCTTTGGTTGTTCATAAGCTCCAAATATCATACACTTACTTTGAAGGAATCTGCAGTGTTTGCCAACACTGATAAGAACTGTTGCAAAACAGGGGCGACCTGTGAATCTGAGACTGACTCCGCCCCGTTTCCAGAGTGTGCGCCCTGCTGAACAGGAAGCGTCAGCCTGGCCTTGCAAGGTATACTTTGTACCAGGAAGTGATGATGTCAGTGTGATGTCACCGCTGTATTTTTAGTGCTGTATATAAACAGAGGCACCAGTGTGTGTTCACACTCCTGATGGTGAGAGTCGCCTAAACTGAGAGCCGCAGTCACTTTCCTGTTAACTCCTTTTGTCTGTGCACATAAAAACATGCCATTCAGTGATCTAAACTCAAGAAAAGGTCATTTAGCCTCTCAAATTTTTCACATTTTCAGAATCTCTTTACATTTTTTTAAAATAATGAAATAATCACTTAAACAGTTAGTAATTCATAATCTGAAAATTCCTACTTTATGATGTATAAAATATACCTAAAATATGTTTATAATAAAATATTTAATGTGATGTAATATATATAACACATGTGTGCGTTTGTGTGTGTGTGTGTGTATATATATATATATATATATATACACGCACACACACATTAGTTATATTAGACACGAAATTAACTAGAAGAAATAACTCATTTTAAAAATAGGCACTATAATGCATATTCATTATATTTTAATAAATCTGTCATGAAATTACTTTTTATTACATCCATCCGAATAAACGTTAATATTTTAAGAATGAATTGAAGTCGGAAACATGCTTATCATTAAAAAGTTGAAATAACCCACCTTATGTTCAAATCAAATGTTTATATGGCACTTGTTTTTGTGTGTGTGTGTGTGTGTGTGTGTGTGTTAGTTATTAAATAAACAAGATTTAACTATTTGATTAAACTTTTTTCAGATAAAATAATTTCGTTTTCTGGTACACTACTAGGTATTTTAGCTTGAAATGTGTTTTTAGTAAGTAAATTAAATGATTATTAAATGTGATTTTAATTAATTGATTATTAAATAAACTTTTGGATCTTGGTATTGTTGTTGTCTAGTCTGACCATGATCTGTTTCAAATATGAGAATGATCTCTGTAAAATGAAATATTTTTCAAAGACTCTCTTCATTTGAAAGGTGTTGGCCTTCCCATGTCCTGCTGTTGTGCTCCACTAGGGGGCAGCACATCACTGTGGGACTGTAGGTCACACCTCCTCATGTCTCCACGCTTCACGCCTCATGGCTATTGTCTGGCCAGATCTTTGCGCATCATTCATTGCGTTTCCACTACAGTTTCTGGTACAGCTTTTTACACAACAATACTGATGAACGATGACTTATGTTTTTTAAAACATGCAACCTGAGGCTGTATTTCATAAGTTTATTTCTGTGGAAGTCACTTAGCTAGTGTAGTTCATCATGTAGGTACGTTTCCTGACACCAAGGGGCAGGAGCAATTGTTCTAAGGGCTTCTGCATCACACTAAGCTGTCATTTATCATCTGTCACTGTCATTAATATTCAGCTTCATCTTTAATTATTTATGCTAATGGTATTTACCATGGGGACTGATAGCAGGCAACAATGGGTTACGGGATTAGAGAGAGACATGTGCCGCTTCTCCATCGCTGGAAGAAATGGCTAATATTTATTTGAAAAATGCATGCAGCTTTGGCTATTTTGGAAATATTCTACTTGGCAGCAGTCTTTAACAGACTCTAGCAAATGTAGACGTGTCAAACACATCCTAATTTACTAGCCAGCTGTGCGACTGTGAAATGCGTAGGCGTTTACATGGTCTTCATGTGCTGAATGTAGAGCTTTAGCTGCATGTTGCACTCGGATGTCCTTTCCAGTCAGCTGAAAGGCAAAGCATTGTGGGCAGGCATGGCTAAAATGGAACAGATGAAAATGTTGTTTCTAGGCAACCAGACAGATGAGGAATCACTTCCAGAGTGGAGGGCTGTTTACCCTCAGTCTGCGCTAACTGCTTTTTATATGATATTTTATAAAAGCAAACAGCCATGTCAGACAGTTTAGATTAGTTTATTGTTATTTGTAATCCTAATGAACAGTTCTGTAGCCTTTTGCTGTCGACAAGTGATATTTTGGGCCCTGGTCATTTCTTTATAAATATTGTTTGTTTGTGATGTGACATACAGCCAAGTATGGTGACCCATATTTAGAATTCGTACTCTGCATTTAACCCATCCAAAGTGCACACACACACAAACCGTGCACACACACACACTATGAACACACACCCGGAGCAGTGGGCAGCCGTTTATGCTTCGGCGCCCGCGGAGCAGTTGGGGGTTCGGTGCCTTGCTCAAGGACACTTCAGTCGAACCCACAACCCTAGGGTTAGGAATCAAACTCTCTAACCACTAGGCCACGACGTCTCTATTTGCTATTTGTCATTCTTGCATAGCATTGCATTTAGGTATGTGAATAAACTTCTAACCTATTGTACTTATTAAACCTCTAACTTATTAGGCTTATATGAATGTAACACTTGTTTATTCTAGGCTTATGATTAATTATTAAAATCCTGCTGTTTGTAAAGGAAACAGACTAACTATTTTCACTTCATGGACATAAAATGGCCAAAAAATCACATAGAATTGAATTAAAAGAGGGAAGTGCCTCATATCAAGGGACCAAATATCGAATTGGAAGTGGCCTTGTTTAAGTACTAGATGCCCCAAATATGATCATCCTTTTGCGAGGTACTCCTATCTAAAAATGTAAAAACAGCTATATAGTTTCATGTATAATTTTATACATAAGTTTATACAGTTGAAATTTATTTTAGATATGTAGGTTTGTAAATAATTCTTTTTTCAAATCACTGTAGTACTGTATTATTCAATTCAGTTATTTAAAAAAAAATGTTTTGCAGTAAGCCCATGTCTTTTTCCTACCTGTTTTTTATGACCCTACTGACCCACCTTAATTTAGCAATTTCTAATATTGCAACACACACAAACATACATATATATATATATATATAAATATGATTTCTGTGCTATTTAAAATGCCACCATGGCATTTAGTTATTTCAGTGTCAGTGTAGAAAACGTCATCTGGCTTTAAACTAGTTAAAATCAGGGCGACATTTGTGGTGTGTCTGAGACCTCTGTGCCAAACTCTAATGCTTTTTACTGGATTTTGCAGCAATGTTTAGTAGCCTTGTGATCGAGACCAATCAGCAAGCATCAACACATTTGTTCTGAGCTCATGCAGCGCTGTCTTTTGTGCCAAGCTAATAACGGTCCATGCAAACTGCAAGTGCATTCAAGAACTAAGAATAGCAACACTAAAAACACCTTGATAACCACATAGCATTGCTGCAAACCACCTAGAACACTCTAACACATAAAATATAGCATCATACGACACAGAGAAAGACACACATTCACTTAAGTATATTAGTACACCAGCTGATATGCCAGCAGTGCTGGGTTTCATATTTATATTTTCTGGTTGTTGTATGTGCGGTTATGTTTTGTACAATAATACTGGTTGGTTGCCAATATCTACATTGGGATTAATTCCAGAAGGGTCATAGAGCGTTATGCATGGGGAAGGAAGCAATATGCACCTCTGAAACAATGCTGGGAACACAGACTCCATCCGTATGTACATACCCGATTCCAAAAAAGTTGGGACACTGTACAAATTGTGAATAAAAACAGAATGCAATGATGTTTAATTTTCAAATTTCAATATTTTATTCAGAATACAACAGATGACATATCAAAGTTTGAACTGAGAAAATGTATAATTTTAAGGAAAAAATAAGTTGATTTAGAATTTCATGGCATCAACACATCTCAAAAAAGTTGGGACAAGGCCATGTTTACCACTGTGTGGCATCCCCTCTTCTTTTTATAACAGTCTGCAAACGTCTGGGGACTGAGGAGACAAGTTGCTCAAGTTTAGGAATAGGAATGTTGTCCCATTCTTGTCTAATACAGGCTTCTAGTTGCTCAACTGTCTTAGGTCTTCTTTGTCATCTTCCTCTTTATGTTGCGCCAAATGTTTTCTATGGGTGAAAGATTTGGACTGCAGGCTGGCCATTTCAGTACCCGGATCCTTCTTCTACACAGCCATGATGTTGTAATTGATGCAGTATGTGGTCTGGCATTCTCATGTTGAAAATGCAAGGTCTTCCCTGAAAGAGACGACGTCTGGATGGGAGCATATGTTGTTCTTGAACTTGGATATACCTTTCAGCATTGATGGTGCCTTTCCAGATGTGTAAGCTGCCCATGCCGCACGCACTCATGCAACCCCATACCATCAGAGATGCAGACTTCTGAACTGAGCGCTGATAACAACTTGGGTTGTCCTTGTCCTCTTTAGTCTGGATGACATGGTGCCACAGTTTTCCAAAAAGAACACATTTTGATTGGTCTGACCACAGAACAGTTTTCACTTTGCCACAGTCCATTTTAAATGAGCCTTGGCCCAGAGAAAACGCCTGCGCTTCGGGATCATGTTTAGATATGGCTTCTTTTTTGACCTTTAGAGTTTTAGCCAGCATCGGCGAATGGCACGGTGGATTGTGTTCACCGACAATGTTTTCTGGAAGTATTCCTGAGCCCATGTTGTGATTTTACATTACAGTAGCATTCCTGTGTGTGATGCAGTGCCGTCTTTTCGGCCTTGACCCTTATGCACAGAGATGATATTATGTACTGTAGATGATGATAACTTCAAACTCTGCAATTTTTCTCGGAGAAACTCCTTTCTGATATTGCTCCACTGCCACTCTGAGAGGCTTACATGCAAGTTATTGTTAATTTCGTCAGACGACACGAGACGAAATATGTTTGTCAACAACCTTTTTTTTCATGACTAAGACGAGACGATGACAAGACTGCACCACTGTCCAAAAATGCTGATTTAGACTAAATTAACATGCGTTATTGTTGCCGAAAAAAGATGAGATAAAATAAAAAATAAGATAAAATCTCTTTTCATTTTCGTCTACTATCGTCTCTGGTTTTTCATCAGCTGTTACGGATTTAAAATATTCAGAATGAGTTCGCGGCTTCGCGCTGTTGCTCAAGTTACAGGTCTCATACTCCTGAACTCCGAAACTGCTGAACACACAACACCCGAAGCGAACAGGAGTGACAAGCGACAACGACATGCTAGGTCGAAGGAAGAGGCTCGTTGTGCGTTATAGTTTGCAGCGGTCTGTTATCAAGAAATAAAATAGTGTGTGAGTAGAAAGAATTTGTCCACACGCCGCTCAAAAAAAATAATAAAATAAAATGAATTCCACCGTCTAGGCAAGCTTTTGTGTTAAATTATATTTCCTGTTGCTGCGCAGGCTCTTCTATTGTACATGACAGCTTATTGCAGTCTTTGCATTAAGATTAAAAGCAGTATCAATAAAGTAAAAAAATTTGATCAGGTTAATCATTTGTGAAAGTGTCTCCTAAGTCAGAAATTGAAAACCAGACACGTTTAACATTTGCATTCAACAAAAATCATTCAAAAAGTGTATTTTGTCAGGTAATTATGACATTTAACCAATGTTTGAGATATGTGAAACACTTTTTTTACTGAAATGTTTATCAGTAATAATCTCAGTAATAATGTGTTATTTAAAAAAAGACATTTTTGACTAAAACTAGACTAAAATTAAAAGACTTTTAGTTGACTAAAACTTGACTAAGATACCTTGAGTTTTCTTTTGACTAAAACTAGACTAAATGACGAGACATTTAGTCGACTAAAACTGGCCTAACAAAAAAAGATATGTGAAATGACTAAAACTAACAAGGACATTTGGCACAAGACTAAGACTAAATTAAAAATAGGTGACGAAATTAACACTACCAATCATGTTGCCAACTGATCTAATAAGTTGCAAATCGGTCCTCCAGCTGTTCCTTATATGTACATTTAACTTTTCCAGCCTCTTATTGCTACCTGTCCCAATTTTTTTGGAATGTGTATCTCTCATGAAATCCAAAATGAGCCAATATTTGGCATGACATTTCAAACTGTCTCACTTTCACCATTTGATGTGTTATCTATATTCTATTGTGAATAAAATATAAGTTTGAGATTATTCCGTTCCTTTTTTTTTACTCACAATTTGTACAGTGTCCTACTTATTTGGAATTGGATTTGTATAAACGGGTGACTGAGCAACAGAAATGTGACCCTTTTTTTCTACTGGATGTATGAAGTGTAGTGCAGGTGTTCTCTTTCCCCTGTGCTTTTCAATTGTGATCAATAACACAGATGCTTATTTGTGTCCCCTTCCTCAGGAGAGTTGCAGGAAGTGCCATGTGGTGTGGAAGGAGCATGCAGGAAAGACCTGTGAGCAGGTGCTGGAGAGGGATGAGATCCGGCTGCGGGTGGCCTTGTAAGTGCCTGACTGAAAACTCTTAGCTTGTTAATAATTCATCCGTGCACTATTGAGGGTACTCGATAGTGTAGCGAACCACCTGGGAGATCATTAGCATCCCTAATGCTGAGTCAGCTGTTTCCCCAGGCCTTTCTCATGGCAGGGTAAACACTTGCTGTATTTGATGGATTCCCTTGAGTGTTATGTTTGCAAATACCCATCATCCAGAGCTGCCCCTGTGTGCAGCGGGCATTCATGAGGAAGTGAACTGGAGTGTGGGTGTCTGTGTAAACTGATGCAGTGTGAAAGCAGCCTATCACTACTGCTCAGTCTCTGGACTGGACAGGATGTGGTCACCGGGCTTCCTTCCTATCATACACATGAATCAAAGACTGTGCATCCTGTTTACCCCGAACCTTTCTGTTACCTACATTTATAGAGACAGGAAAGTGACCCTGACTGGGCGATTGAGTTAAGTATGGTGTCACAAAGGCAGATTGTGTTTTCACATTTATGTGATACAGCAAGATAATATGTCTCTATATGTTACATACAAAATTAGTTTAAGAATTAAGTCGTTAATGGTATAAATGACAAATATTTTCTGAATGCTGACAGTACATTAAAAACAACATTATAGAGACAGAGCGACACACATCATAATCTGAAAACAATCCAATGCTTATAACAAAAAACAGAACAATGTCTAAAAACTGCTGTGTGACAAGGTGTACAGCAATCGAGCTAAAAACCCCAAAACTATGTTTTTATAAGCTGTTGACCCCCCCCCCCCCCCCCCCCCCCCAAGCCGCGAGATGTCGGTGTATTTCACGTTAGGCCGTTCAGTTGGATCATTTCTCAAACAAAAGGAAGGTTAGGAAAAGGGGCACTTACATAG
This sequence comes from Carassius carassius, assembly GCF_963082965.1. Classification (NCBI taxonomy): domain Eukaryota; kingdom Metazoa; phylum Chordata; class Actinopteri; order Cypriniformes; family Cyprinidae; genus Carassius; species Carassius carassius. Next base: position 37,831,430 of record NC_081755.1, on the reverse strand, counting down.
AGCAATAAAATTGAGTTTCTTAATATATCTCCTCCTCTCAGATTCAAATTGGGTGGTGAAATAATCTTTTGCCATGTTAAAAACAAAGAATGTTTCCTGTCGCCGCTTACGTTTCCCTCTAGTGGGTGTAGTTCTCACAGTAACATGACATGTTGTTCTCTTTCTTTTGTGTCCTTAAACCCAAATTCTTTGAGTCTACAGCTTGTTTGCTGTACACCTTTTTTTGATTTTGAAGAGCGTTGATGTGCGCGGTCTCGCTCTTCTGTGGTCGACGTGTGCACAGGCGCGCTTTTCAGGGAGAAATGCTCATATAAGGAGTTCCATTCTCATCTACGCCTTTTCGATCCACGATCGCAAAAACAGTCGAAACTTGTACCAACCCGGAAGTAAGATTTTCGAAACAGAAATTCTCAGTCATTCTTCTAAATTATTATTTAAAACTTTGGCCATGTTTAGCATGAGAATCCATCTCTTTAACACTGTGAACAACTCTGAATACATGAAACAACATTGTACCCCCCCTTTAATGGAGAGCACTGGATTGTTTTCAGATTATGATGCGCGTCGCTCTGTCTCTATAACGTTGTTATATTTAAAATACTGTCTCGACAGGCAGATCACAGTGCTTGCATGTAAACTGAACTCAAGTGTCATTTGTTTCATGGCCAGTGAGGAAAAGATGACCGCTGCCCGTGTCAGGAAGTGCCACAAGTGTGCCGCAGGTCTGGTAAAGTCGGAGGGCTGCAACCGGATGTCGTGCCGCTGTGGCGCCTTCATGTGCTACCTCTGCCGTGAGCCTATTAACGGCTACAACCACTTCTGCCAGCACGCTCGCTCACCCGGCGCCCCCTGCCGACAGTGCAAGAAGTGCTCGCTGTGGACGGACCCCACGGTAAACCATGACACACTACACTTCTTTTGTTTTGAGAGAGGCTGCTTTCATGCTCAAAGCTTGAAAAGCAGCAGACACCTTTATTTTCTAGTTCTCCAGGTTTGGTGTAAAACATGTTCCAACCTTTTGTCCACTAGCCTGAGCTTATTTGTGCTCAGTTAAACACTCCTTTTACATGATGTACTTGCTGCTACTTTTTGACCCTCATTTTGGAATGTGTCTGGAATGGTTAATTGATTAAATTACATGATTTGCATTCTTGCTTTTATTTTAAATAACATTTTTTATTACTTTTTAAAATTGTTTACTTTGTTTTATAATTAACAGACAAAAGCATTTACATTTGAGTAGCATTATTTTTCAAGAGAATAAATTGTAATACATTATCATCTCTAGCCTGTGTTGCACTGATAGATTATTTGTAATAAGAGTGATTCAGTCTTAGGATGAACACCAGGTGATATATGGAGTTGTGTTGGTTTTGTATACAGGACTCTTCATGAGTATAACACAAGAGTGGAGCATGCTGCTTCTCATGCGTGTTGATTGTTTAGGAGTGCTGAGAGCTCTCCACTGCAGGAATACTGCAGCTACCGCACTCAACTGTCATGCATTAGCCGCATATTATATAATAGCAAACTGAGCGCTAAAGACATAGCACTCAGCAGGCCATGACTTAAGCACAAAGTGCTCATTCATTATTTACATCATGCTGGTTATTGTTCCATTTATTAATCATAAAAGGTTGTTATAAATACCTTCTTAGTAGATGGGTAAAATACACAAATATTGTATTAGATTTTAATGGTGAAAATCATCTACTCATACTCTCTTAGCTTATTCTTTTTATTAATTTTAAAAGTTATCTAGAAGAATATTCCTCTGTTTTTACACCCTAGCTGTAAACTCTAATTCATGTTGGTAATTTATGCATTACGCATTGATGCTGCTTGTTTATGACAAATCGTAATCAAGATTATTTATTGATATGGAAACATCAATCATTTATATACTTAAACCTTTTAATAGTGGATTTGAAATATAATTTGACTGAAAAACTAAACAATATATATACAGTACAGACCAAAAGTTTGGAAACATTACTATTTTTAATGTTTTTGAAAGAAGTTTCTTCTGCTTATCAAGCCTGCATTTATTTGATCAAAAATACAGAAAAAACAGTAATATTGTGAAATATTATTACAACTTAAAATAATAGTTTTCTATTTGAATATACTTTAAAAATAATAATTTATTCCTGTGATGCAAAGCTGAATTTTCAGCATCATTACTCCAGCCTTCAGTGTCACATGTAACATCCAGTCTATCACATGATCATTTAGAAATCATTCTAATATTCTGATTTATTATGAGTGTTGGAAACAGTTCTGCTGTCTAATATATTTGATGAATAAAAGGTTAAAAAGAACTGCATTTATTCAAAATAAAAAAAAATTCTAATAATATATATTCTTTACTATCACTTTTTATCAATTTAACACATCCTTGCTGAATAAAAGTATTGATTTTATTTAAAATAAAGAAAAAAAATTACTGACCCCAAATTACTGACCAGTAGTGTATATTGTTATTACAAAATATTTATATTTTAAAAACATAGCTTCTTTTTTTTTTTTTTTTACTTTTTATTCATCAAAGTATCCTAAAAAAGTATCACATGTTCTGAAAAAATATTAAGCAGCAGAACTGTTTCCAACTTTGATAATGAATCATCATATTAGAATAATTTCAAAAGGATCATGTGATAATGATCCTAAAAATTCAGCTTTGCATCACAGAAATAAATGATAATTTAATGTGTAATAAATTTAAAAACAATTATTTTAAATTGTAATAATATATCACAATATTAATTTTTTTTTTCTGTATTTTTGATCAAATAAATGCAGGCTTGATGAGCAGAAGAAACTTCTTTCAAAAGCATTAAAAATAGTAATGTTTCCAAACTTTTGGTCTGTACTGTATATTTATTTGTATTCCATTATTCTATAAATAATATATTTGGGTGAAAGCAGCCCATTGTGAAGGAAAGGGCTACACTGGATTTATAACACAAAAGCATCATTGTGGAATGGAATGTGGCCCAATATCAATCTCAATTATCTTGTTTTCATACTTGTTAAAAATTGCACAGCTCTACTCCACACCATAAAAAAAGAAAAAAAATTGAATTTCTTTTGTTCGGACTTCATATGTATCACGACCGGTGTGTAACTTAAGAGCTAGTGTTTGTCCCTGATTTTCACCATCAGAAAGACTGGACATTCTGCTCGCTCTCTTCCTTTTGTTGTTTTGTGGCAAAAATACATTTTGGGTTTGGCCCAACTTGAGGATGAGTACATGGTGATGGAACTGTCATTTTGGGGAAAAGTATCCCTACACAGTGAGCATGAGTGAGAAATCCCTTTCCGGTTGATCCAGGAGTTCCACTAATTATCCGATTAAGGCATTTGAATGGTGTTTCTGTGTGAAGAGCGCAGTCAGGGTGGCGTCCCGCTGGCAGCCTGGGGGCTGCAATTACTCCTCCATTCACAGCCGTGCCTAATCACCTGGCACCGTGCACCAGGCAGACTGATGAACTTGAGCTGTTTTGTGTTTGACTGATGAAGTGGACTCCTCCCAAGTTCATCTGATGTCCCATTTTGGTCCAGGCTGTGGTCTGACGTGGACATGGGCATCAGATTGTTTCTGGTGGGGTTTGCTGGTCTTTTCACATGATTGAACAGTAACCGGAGAGCCTAATTGCCGTGCCATTTTTGAAAGGCTTTTTTGTTTTCTCTACTTCTCCCCCCTTTCACTTTCTGTGTCTTTTTTCAATCCACAGCAAGACGATGAGCGAATCATTCAGGAGATTCAGAAAGAAGGGGAAGCGGAGCTAAATAAGAAGATCAGTCAGTCAGGTCAGTGTTCCTCAGCTGGACATCTTGAGTCTACCAGCTAAACCCCAGTGGTTTCTAATGATATTTTGTAATGTCTCCCTCAGAAAGCACAGGGAAGAGAGTGGGACCTCCCCCTGAGCCCATCCCAGCGAAGCGCCCACGGGTGACACCGCAGGCCCCTAACGCTGCTCCTCAGGCCGTGCGTGCCCCACTGCTCATCCCCCAGGTCATGCTGCCCGGCCCACAGCGTGTTTTCCTTCAGCCCATTCCAGCCCCCTACGTGCCCCCCTTGCCCAACCTCCCCCCAGTAAACTACAACCCACGTAACCTGAACTTTGACTTCAATATGCCTATGCACTATGGACCACCGCATCGCTTCTTCAGACCTCTTTGAGGGCACCATGGTACAAAGCACCACAGTCGAACTACTAAAAAAAATAATCCAGGCTTCTGTGTCTTAACTGTTAGCCCTCGCTGTTTTTTTTCTACGTATTTTGTAACAGGACCTAAACTGATTTTCTGGTGAGTTTTCAGGATGCCTGTTGGATTTTTTTTGAACGGCATACGAGTAAATCATATGAACACCTGTTAGTTTTCAGTTCAATAAAACAAAGACTTGACGGAACTTTAAACATTGTTCGTGAAATCAGTTCAAATATGTGTTGGTTTGGCTGGGATTTCCAATGATGTTCCCCGTGAGGTCATCAGAAGAAGGTCAACAAACCACTAATGTTTTTTTCATCCAGGGTTTTTCTTGCTCAACATCTTTCTCCTCGTGCAAATGCCTAGATTATTAGTTTAGATGGATATTGATGCCATTTCAGATCGGTAAATCAAAATGTAGGACCAGTTTTTGCTACTGATGTTTACACTGTTCAAAACTTTGGAATCTGAAAGACATTAACAGTATTAAGAAATTAATGCTTTTATTCAGCAAGGATGCATTAAATTGATTAAAAAGTCACAGTAAAGACAAAAGATTTTTATTTCAAATCAATGCTGGTCTTTTGAACATTATATTCTTCCAGAAATCCTGGAAAAAGTGTATCACAATTTTTACCAAGGTATTAAGCAACTGTTTTGCAATCTTGATAATGATAAGAAATGATTCTTGAGCAGCAAATCAGCATATTAGAATGATTTCTGAAGATTGTGTGACCCTGAAGACTGGAGGAATGATGCTGATAATTCAGCTTTGGCATAACAGGAATGAACTGCATTTAAAATATTACAATAGAAAGCAGTTTCACAATATTTACTGTTTTGACTGACTCCAGACCTCAGACATCGTTATTAGTTTTAACCCCCTAATACTTGTGAGTCATGAACTTTAAAAACACTGCAATATTCACAATTTCATGTCAGCGTAAATTGTGAATATTCAATTTGGTGCCCAGCCCTAGCTGGGATGTAACATTTGAGAGCTTATCAGGTTTGCATCACAAAGGGAAATGGAGGAGGAACTGTAAGCAGATGTAAATGGAGTGGTGGAGAACATACAAATTTAATTAGATACTAGACATTTCTTTGTTCTGGTACATCCTCACTGTGAGCTTGACAGTCTCTCTCATGGATGTTTGTAAATGTAGATCTGTTGAGCTATTTTTATGAATTTATAATTACTATCTCTTGCTTTCATATTCATACATGCTTCTTAATATATTTTCTGCACTGATAAGGGAAACCTGCAGAATTCAGCTGAATTGATTTAAGCAAACGTGTAGTCACATGAACAAAACTACAGCAAAATATCATGGGCAAAGATGGTCAGTTGTCAGTGATGCATGAAGCGCCGCTTACTCTGGTCTTTTCCGAACTTACTAGTTTTTAGTTGGTCAATTTCTGTCCGAAGTTAACCAAGTGTGTGGGGAGCACGTCCATCACTAAAAATGACCAAACCCTTCAGATTCCTAATGCACCGGCAGAATTTTGGCTTACAAAGGCAAATGTGTTCACACCCTTATGCAGAGAGTGTTACAGTCATACTGGTAGCTAAAAGCATTATCAAATGAATCAAAATTTGTAATAAATGAACATGCAAATGTTTACTGCAAAATGTGTGAATGACAGCCGTTCCACTTCTGCAGAGCGTTTTCTCGTGAGTTCTTTTGGCTCGTAATCCATGTGGACCTGCTAATCTGACACACAACAACAACATCTGACAGAATGATTCAGGAACTCTTGCTTCTGATTTATGTAATGCAGGCCATCAGTGCCAAAGATCAATACATTATCAAGCATTAAGCTGTTGTTATTCCGCACGGCGGCCCGTAATGCCTGTAAAGTGGCTTGTTTATTGTGTTGTATTGCGTGACTCGTTCATTGGCGTGACTGGTGCAGTGAGACTCCCACAGAGAGTCCCGTTCTCTTGCCCAGAGCTTCAACAAAGAGCCACAGCTCTTGCTCACTAATGGAGCCCACAGGATCCTCACCTTCAGCTCTCCTGTGTCCCCTCTGCCCCGGGCTTTATTCAGACCCCTCACGCCTCTTAAAGCACATTACTCATCCTCACAGAGTACGAGGCTCTTACAGAAGCCCTTTCTTTGGTGAAATCAAAGGGATGGTGGTGTGGAGACCAATCAAACCAGCAAAATAACACAATCCTGAAAAGATCAGGATAATCTGGTCATTTTTTACTCCCATGTGTTGTTGGTGGTGTATCTGAGCACCGGTGTACCACACCTGACGCTGTGCAGGCGAATGAAGGGTCTAAGTTTGACATGGTAACCTCCTAATGGGTCAGCAGATGGACGGTCTTTAGGCCTGTAGGCCTGCAGGTGTGAAGGGTCGACCCTGGCAGCTTGTGCTAAACGCACCCACAAATTAAGAGCTTCCTGAAACTGGATCTGTGCCCCTGAATCTTCTGCATCATGTTTCCTCAAGTATCTCATTCTGAAAAATAAAGCTTCTTTTTGGCTTCTTTTTTTAAGAACGTTAAACAACCATGGAACCTTTCAAGATGTTCTTCACATTAAGAAAAAATGGTTCTTTTCAGAACTTTTCACTGAAAGGTTTTTTTAAAGAACTCATAATGGTTATTCTATGGCATTCCTGTGAAAACCCCAATTTTGGAACACTCTTAAAAATAAAGGTTTCAAAAAGTTTTCTAATTGATTCCAGCGACAAACACTTTTTGGGTTCCTCAAAACTTTTTTTTTTTTAATTTTGATCATTTTAATAACTGAAAGGTAGTTTGGGGGACCAGAAATCTGCTTCTGTGGCATCATGCCGAAAACCTCTTTTTGGAACACTGAATTATAACAGTTACATTGTGGTTTGTGGATATGTGTCAGGTCAACCTGAAGCTAGATTGCAATTCTTCAATGTTATGTTAATGTACGGATGATTTCCAGAGGGATGGTCAATGTATCCAATAATCAGCCTGAAGGGAAGTCATGTTAAGATTTCCTCCTTTTGTGTTTGCTGAAGTGTTAATGTTGTGAAGGGCTGGACTTGCAGTCATGAGAGTGTCATCATGCCCCGTTGTGATCTCCTAGGCGGTGGTCACACATTGCAGTGATTTCCTGGGGTCAGTGATAGTCATGTGACTTTATCTGCTGTCCATGATATTATAAACTCCCAGAGATTAGGTTATTTACTTAGGAAGGAGATATGTGTGGGGATGCAAATGCAATCATTTCCATTTAACTGAACAGTTTAACCTGATCACTAGTAAATGTATTGGATTTACTTTATGGATTTACTTAAAATTTATTTATTTGGCTATAATTTGCATGTCAGTCTTTTCCTTATATAATGGAAACATCATTTTGGCATACAAACCTCTGCAGTATAAACACTATTATTCAAAGGTTTTGGGGCCAGTCAATTTAAGAATTTAATACTTTTATTCAGCAAGAACATTAAATTGCTTAGAAGTGAAAATAAAGATATTTATAATGTTACAAAATATTTTTATTTCAAATAAATGAGGTTATTTTCTTTATTTTCTATTTATCAAAGAATGCTGGAAAAAAACAAGAATACTGGTTTACACAAAAATATTAAGCTGGAAAAGAGTTTCAACATTGATAATAATAAGAAAAGGTTTCTTGAGCAGCAAATCATCATATTAGAATGACTTCTGTAGGATCATGTGACACTGAAGACTGGAGTAATGATGCTGATAATTCAGCTTTACCATCACAGGAATAAATCACTTTTTTAAATGATATTTTATAGTTATTTTCTGGGAAAATAAATGAAAATTGAAAATGCAAGATATTTTTCAAGGCCAAATGTAAGATAAGATCAAGGGTCTAAAGTCACGGATAGAGGCCTACTGTTTCAGTTACTATTTAAAAAAATATATCAGGCAGCATACCTTGTGAGTACGTCCTGTTCCTTTTCACACATATCACAATGCAAATGCATGCAAAACTTCGAAACCACATGTATAATGAGAGAAATGTCCTGACATTTGTCACAGTGCAAACATTGTTGGCCACATCGGTGCAAAGCTGTTGCTCTGCTCTGATGTGTTTATTCAAATGCCATCCACCGGTCCATCATGTGAATCTGAATTCAGCCTCTGTGATCTCAGCTTGCACCTGCGTCTCATGAAAATCATGACTAAATGAAGAAATCCTGGCCACCTGAAATACTGCAGTTCCAGTCCCACCGTCAACCCCCCACAATACAGCCCTTTCAAATGACATGCTCTGAGTTACCATGGAAACACTGGCCCCTCAGGCTGGATCATTTAACCCTTTCAGTCTTAGTTCCTGAATTGAAATGCTCATGGCGTCATCTTCCGCTGTATTTGTAATCTAATATAACACTCATGAAGACTAATAGTTATAAGACGATTCATGAAGACTATTAGTCTACCTGTCAATCTGGTGCATGCATATTTATTGAACTCACAAATTTCTGATGGGCTTCCTGTTCAATAAACCTAATTTCCCAGCTTAGAGAGTATGATGCACACTCTTTGTTTCTGGGATGGCTGTGTATGCTGGACGGATCAGTCTACAGCAGTACCATTTCAGTTTTTCCACTTAAAAAAAATGTTTTATTCAATGTGTTAACTTGCATTTGTTGCAATTAGTATGTGATCTGGGTATCTCCATTTAAAAATGTCTGTTATTTTTCATGTTCAATTAAGTGGCTTTTCTGCGGGTTTTATTGAAATATTGTGGTTTTTAAATCTTTTTATAGCTTGCAGCAAAGATCACATGCTTTCAATTTGTATTTCTATCTGCGGTTTAGATACGGAAGCTCCTTCTTTGTACAGCGTAGTGTCCGTTCAGTTACAATTTTAGGCTGAACTTCTGTAGCAGTTTGCAAACTGCTGCTCCAGCAATAACACTGAACAAAAGCCTCATTGGTGGAGCGGCCAACAGCTTAAAAAAATTAGATGGAGTTGCGATCTCAGGAGAAAACTATTTTCTCTCATTCTGCTGCAGCGGAGGTAAGCTTTCCAAAACTCTGGGAGCTGCGCTCATACTTCACCAATGCCTGCTCAAGCTTAATGACAATTACCATATCACTTCACAAGAAGAAAAGTGTGTTGATCATTGGTTTGCCACTTAAAGAGAACTAATATTTCTAGATGTTTCTTTTCTAGAATTAAAAACAATTTCATATTCAAAGTTTCATATTCAAACCATATTTATTTCCAGATTTCATTTGTACCCATGGCACATGAGGAAACATAACCATAATATCAAAACAATATAAAAAGTCATTTGTAAAGACTTTACAAAGTATAATGTGGAATGTCTTTTCCCCCCCAATAATAAGGCACAGTCATTATCATTCCATTAGCAATGGGAGATCATTATCATGTGAAATGATAGCTCTATTCTTAAATAACGAGAAGTTCAGCTCAGAGGGACTCCGTTATTTTGACGCACACCTAAAAACCAATTAAGCACCAGTTTAACCTCAGGCTTAAAACTTCTGGTGTGAGAACTAAGCAATCTGGTGTGAAGTTTTACGGTCTTAATTTGGGGTTTTTGTCTGAGGTGTAATGTGTATAAAGGAATGAGGTTTATGATAATGTCTGTGCCTACTCAAAAACAACAACAAAAAAACATTTAAGTTACTTTTCCAGATTAGACCACTGCATGAGTCCAGTGAACCCAGATCCGCCATTCCTTTGAGAAATTGTCCGGTTTAAAGGGGAAAAGTGGTTTCATTTAGCATAAATACTATGTTGAACCTGCAACAACATACCTCACGTCAGTATCTTCATGCTCAATGTACCGATGACATCACTTTCCAGTTGCAGAAAACAATTTCCACTTTAATATCTATACTTTTTTCCCCACCAATTTGCAATTTCAAGCGTAACCCTAATTGTGAGATGAGGGACTGTACGTTACCAATCCAGTTCTCTTGGATTTCCTGTTTTTAAACATTAAAATTAATTCTAATGGCACAAGATCGTTTGGCAGTACACGAAGCACTGCGGTACTTCAAACACCAAAACAAAACAAAACAGTTGAGCTCCTTGCCTTTTCAGTGGCCTGAGAGCTTCCTTCATAACTCTTGTCAAGTGTACGGAAAGAAAAAAAAACGAAACATTCATACATTTACCTCTAAATATTGCCTTAGTCCTCGGGTCATGAGGGTAGGTACTTATGACTGGCAATACAGTGGGAAGCATTACATCATCAATAGCTCAATATCAATAATAACATATTTTGCTCTGTGTTAATATTAAGAGTGCGATACAGGACTGTGCAAAGACTAGGAAGAGGGATCACGCTACAATCCGGTACATCAAAATCCTGTGGCTCAATGTGTGGTGCTGGGATTGCCAAGCATAGTCGATCTTCCAGAGACTGAAGCGACTTGTCGATTAGTATGACAGATTAAGAGATGACATTAGATGTGCTAAACCACAAAACATAAATTTGGATGCCAGTTTAGTCCCAGAAGTCCCAGTTTTGGCCACTTGTCATCAATGAAAACCGCACAACACAGCGGTAATGCTGTGGCACACAAACCCTGAAGTATTTAGACAGAATCGAGTATACGTGACTAGAAGTAAGACCCTTCCCCTTGGGTTTCTCTCTGCTATGGGCCTGTGTGCTCACTCGTATTCAAAAACCATATTCAAAATGCATAACAGAAAGGGAAAAACTGGAAAGAAAAAGCCACAGTGGTTATGCAAGTGTTTTTAGTACTCCCACATAGTGGAGGTGTCCAGATCGTCGGCGTTGGCCTTCAGAACACCTGCGTGATCGCCCTTCAGATACTTCCCCTCAGGTGACTTGATAGCCACTTTGTTGTAGTCGCAAAACTCGAGGAAGAAGTCCACCGGGGTGTCGCTACTGCTGAGCACGTTCGACTCACTGCCCACCATCCAGTATTTCCCTGTGGAGTCTGAGAGGATAAACCTGTTAAAACCTGGCTTTTTTCTTCTTTCCAAAGAGAAAGTCTAAATTAGAAACATTAAAGTGCAAACACACCTCGCAAGCTATAGGCTCCATCTCTGAACTCCAACCCAAAGACATCATATGAGGAGCGGTTGGAGTCCAGGGTGCCGGTCACCTTCCTGCAGCCAATGAAGCCATGCTCCCCTCTCAGCACGATGAGGGGCCTATTGATGAGCTTCATCAGGAACTCCTCGGTCTCACCTGAAAAAACAAGCTTCTAAATTAAGATTGTGCTATTGAAGTGCTCCACTTAACATCTATTTCTCAACACGTTTACTAAATCACTGGAGAATTTCCAAACAAGAGGTTGAACCAGAGGAAACCATGCTACACCCCACCTGCTGTGTCAATAGTGGCAGCCAGCTGTCCGTTCTTTTTGGCAGCCACATATTTTCCATTGTTGGCACGCAGGGTTATCTTCTTCCCACGCCACTCAATGTCAAAGTAGCAGTTAGCAGACCTGGTTGTTGTAGAGATTATACATTAAACTATAAAATATAAAAGATACTCCAAAATGATACTCCCATCAGCAAAAAGATTATCAAAAATTGAAAATTAATGCATGAGGTTTTAGTGCTTATAGATTTATTTTAACTGATTGCAAGATACCCTTTACAATCTAATTATATGAATGTTGTATAGTTAATGCAAGACATAAAAAATAGGCCCACCAACAGGCATAAATTGTTTAGTCTAAAGACTGTTAGTATGAAAAGACTGACAATACTAAGCGGTCTTCATGATGGCATGTTCCTGTGATTCACACTCACTTCGTAGAGGCAGTGCACTGAAGGCCACCATTAGCTGTGAGGGTCCAGTATTTGCCAGTGCAGGTCCTGAAGGCACACTGCTTCGTGTCCTTACTGATTTCCATCTGGAAAGTCTCCTGGTCACCTTCTTCATCCTGGTTGGCCGAGAGGTCCATGCCTGTCAAACACAAAAACATATCATACTGTAAACCACATTATAACCACCACCAATCCCTTGGCTTACATCAGTGTGAGCACACAACACATCTTAGATCTGGATCAGCCATGTGGAGTGAGCAGAGAGCTCGGCAGATTTAGGAATGCTGATCTTTGAGATTACTTGACTAAAGAGTGTTTAATGCTATCGACTATTACTCTGGCAATTGCTTTGGCCTCCACACACACACACACACACACAAGATTACTTGACTAAAAAGTGTTTAATGCTATCGACTATTACTCTGGCAATTGCTTTTGGCCTCCACACACACACACACACACACACACATACACACACAGAGTTAATCCCCTTAAGAATTTCTGACTGTCATATATTTCAGGATGCTTAGTGGGAGGCTTCAGGACAACAATAGTCAATGCATCCAGTGAGTAGTTTAGATTAATGGATCATTCATGGATTAGATTCAAGCTCTGTGAAAGACCAGACCACCAGTCCTCTACTGCAGGAAATCTAATTAAACTCCATTGTGTGCATTTACAAACACAGTCATCAGATACATTTAGCATTTATGGTCTCTGAAGAAGAAAACAGAAGACCAGTTCTTGAACAGAAATATTAAAGCTGCATGAAAACAAACATCTACAAGATGAAGGTACAGCTAGAATTTTTATGAATATTTACTCTGAGAATGAATCCTAGAACATTTAATCGGAGAAATCAAGACTCTTTTTTAGATTGCCATGGTTTATTTTTCAAACATGCATGGTCAAACACGTCATCTATATGTTTAATCTGTGATTCACCATGATTGCTTTCATGTTCCAGTTTCACCAAGCTCGTAATACAGCTATAGAAAATTGCGTATTAGCACTGCTGCGGCCTGGCCTCTGGAAGGCAGATTGAGTTTCCCCAAAAAAATGCGTGCCTGAATGAGCAAGGAAAATAAATGGCCAAGATGAGAAACACATGGCTGCAAATGGAAGATCTGCAAAAGAGAATGACTAAGACGCCCGGAGACTTGCTCTAAATCAGTCTCAGGCATGACAAGAGGGGAAAAAAATCCCCTCAATCATTCTAGGGAGGTATGCATCCTCACCCGACATTTAAATGGTTTGGGAGGTGTTAAGACACCAGCAGACACACCCCCAACCCCCATCGCTCGACTGCGAATGGTTGATCCACACGAAAACTGCAGGGCTTCATTTCCCCAGTGAATAGCCTTTAACCTTAGAAGCACAATATTGTAGGAATATACATTTTGGATATTTTAAGTCAATTTCATAATTATAGTGATCTGCCAAACACTCAGCCAACAGGATGAAGCAGCTGCAATCATGTAGCAGCACAGACAAATAATCCCCAAATGAATACAAAATATAATGCAAGATACTGTTGGAAAACCATCTAAGCATTTACGCAATGACATACATCCGATGTCCTTGCCACAAAGGAAGGAAGAGCAGGCAAGCGAGCAGGGAGACTCATAATCTTTTAAAGCAGATGTATTTAAGCAAGTGTACATCAGTGTTTTAGGTGCGTGCTGAAATGGCTAAACTTGTGCATAGCGAGGCTCCATTGTTCTGCGTGCTGGGCTGCCTAAAGACTCTCAGCAGCTGGGCTGAATGGTGAGCTGGGGCCCAGAGCATGCGGTCTTTGTTCTCCTTCTACCCTCAGCACACGTCTGAAATCTCGGCCCCCTCACAAATTCTCTCAAAGGAACATGACACAAACATTGAGTCATATTCTCTAAGGATTGTATCCCTGAAGGCAAATATTTGATCTAGGCAAGAATGAGCATTGGTGAGGTCTCTATGTTGTAAGATGCTGTGCATCATAATTAAGTCCAGATCACTGTAAGCAAATGGCATGAACTGCTTTTTAAGGATAGATGCAATCTTGCACTACCACAAGGCTAAATGAATCGCAAACATAAAAGAAGTTAAGTCTAGGAAACAAAGGCCATATAGAAAAATCATGACCTGCAGAGACCACGTGCCTCTTGGCACAGGCCCAACACACTGGCACTGGCACTGCCTCATCTAGCAATACTGGCTAAAACAGAGCTGGGATTGCCAAACAAATCCCAGACATCCTCACGTAATGATGCCATTTATATCTTTCAATTAAATTTTATTCAATTTAGCAGTTATTAAAACAAAGCAGATCATCTCATTTCATTTTCAGCAGTAATAGGGCAGCAAAGCTGTAATGGCGACACTGAAAATCACAATATTTCACCAATAGAGCGTTAAGCAGTGTATAATTTAATCTATTATTTCAGTCTGGCAGTCTCAGGTCAATTCTTCTGGGTGTTTACAGTAATGATTGCCTTCACTCTCAACTTAATTACAGCACACTGGCCTCTCCAAACTACAGCCGTTATGGAATTTACAGAAGAATGATTGAGAAAAGCTGCAGACAAGGGCTTGAGCATCGATTTCATTCTCAGCTAACAGATTTCTATTGTGACAATAACCAGAGTACTGTAACCCATAGAGAGTCATCAGACAGAAAAAAAACATAATAATAATAATAATAATAAAAGCAAAATTAAGATATCACCAGGAAACATTTGCGAGTAGACCAGGATCTTCAAAGTGAAGCATATGGATTTTTTTCTCTCTTTTCCCGCATTTGCACTGATCCACCCCTGGGCTCTGCCCATTTCCCCACAACCACAAGAAAAGGAAAATAGTGGAATACCTATAATTAAGAATGCGCTGTAGATAATTATGGAGGATTTACAGGAACCCAACCCTGACTGGTGTACTCTTGCATAAACGAGCACACAAGTAACTGACAATAAATAAAGCAGCATCGTTTACCTTGCCTGGTGGACACATTCCTGTCGTTGCCAGCGGTGAGGACCACTTGAGGGTGGCTCTGCTCCAGAACAAAAAGCTCGTCTTTGCCAACCTTCGAGCTCTTGCCGGACTTCATGGTTCCACTGGGACCAGAGGGAGCCAGGTACTTCCCAGTGCAGTCTCTGAAGGCAACCTTCCCGGACCTGAACTCCAGCGTGTACCCCGTGTTCTTGTCAGGGTTTGGGGACAGGCTTCCGTCGTTCTTCAGGAACCGGTTGTCAGATGTCTGTAAGTGGTATCTCTGGTCCTGGAAGACCAAGGTGATGAGGGAATCGACGCCCCAGGGAACGTCTCGATCAATGGCGATCTCGCTCTGCTCGGTGCTCAGGTGCGCGTATCTTTTTCTTGTGACGCTGAATATGTTGACCTGGGGGTGCATGGCAATGTGCACGCTCCATTTCTCTGCGATGGAGATGGTCTGAGCGAAGCAGGTGATTCTGTCCTCGGTGCCGCCCAGGTAGCGCTTGTGAGGCTCAGACTGCAGCGACCAGCGCCCATCATCATGTGCAGTGATCACGAACCGACAGTCCTCGCTCGGGGTCTCGCTGTCACCCGTCACGTTGCCGTCTTTGTCAGCCGCGATGTATCTCCCCAGATGGCTCTTCAGGTAGAAGGTGTTCGAGTCGTCGCCGTTCTGCTCCAAGGTCCAGATCTGTTTCTTCTTCATGCTGGTGGCTGATGCATTGATCTTGAAGCCGAACGTTTCAGCTGTGAGGTATTTGTTCCCACAGTTGATCAGTCCGAATTGGATCTGGAGCATGTCGCTGGTTCCGTTTGCACTCATGATTCTTCTCGGCCTTGCTGGAATGGGTTCTGCTGGTGCACCGTTGATGATGTTGACGGGTCTCTTTGTTTGAAGGAGCGAGCGTGCGCGCGCCTCTCTCTCTGCAGCCTCACATCGCGAGCGCACAGACACAGCTGTAGCTTTTATACAGATGAGTGATGTCACGCGCGCCGTCCCGCCTTCCTTCATCTCTCTCTCACAGCCCAAAATGAGTTGGTAAAACACAGAATTGGATAATATTCTCACTACTAAAATATATTGGATATATTGCGTAAAATAGACGCGAGCATCCTAGCGCGTTGAAGAGATGTCGAACTCTGTCGTGCACTTAAAAAAATGAACGTTCTAAAAAAAAATTACTCGCACTCATGTCGTGCCAATCCTGTCCAATCCACGCAGGATTGTATTTAAAATCTATGGACAAAAAAAGGGTCAACATAGGCTATATGAACCTGGACCACAAAACCAGTCATACGGGTAAATGTTCTGAAATTGAGATTTATACATTATATGAATAACTAAGCATTCCATTGATGTGTGGTTTGTTAGGATAGGACAATATTTGGCAGAGATACAACTATTTAAATATCTGGAATCTGAGGGTAAAAAAAAAAATCGCCTATAAAGTTGTCAAAATGAAGGCCTTAGCAATGCATATTACTAACCAAAAATTCAGTTTTGTTATATTTACGGTAGGAAATTTACAAAATATCTTAATGGAACATGATCTTTACTTAATGCTCTAATGATTTTTGGCATAAAAGAAAAAATATCTAATTTTGACCCATACAGTGTATCACTGGCTATTGCTTTAAATATACCCGTGCTTCTTGGTTTTGTGCTCCAGGGTCACATATCTTTTGTTCACACACAGAAAAAAAAAAAAGTTTGGCTAGACATGAAGGTGAATGATGACAGAGCAGTACGTATGGTGTAAAATAAAGTAGGCCTATTTTAAAATTGAAAAATTTTAAGGAAATAAAAATAGATGGCAAATAACATAACATAACAGATCTTGGTATCTGGGTTACATAAATGTACATATCATTTGTGTGCTGCATGATGAGTCTCTCAGCAGTTGTTTTACTTCAGGACAAATGCCACTTCGCCGGCCAGAGAGAGGATGAGGAAACACAATGCAGTGTTTATTCTGCACAAAGATATATTCACAGGCTGCACATGTTGGTCAGTGGGTTCAGGAAGGTCTAGTCAAATAAACAGCAGCTTCATCCAAATACCACTGGCACCGTTTCAACAGCAGCACACAGGCATGAGAAAATGATGCAGGACAAACATTCCACAGTGTTTGTCTGTCTTTGTAGTTACTATGATTCTTACATATGACTTATAAATCACATATTCCTTAAAAATGCTTGAAATGTCTTTATTGACATTTATTACAGGAAATGTGCAAAACGCCTTAGTATAAATACACAAGCACATTAGAGCTTTTTGGAAAAATCATCTATAGGTATTTCAATAAAAAAATAAATTCATTTAAAAGGGCAACTGCTAATATAAGATTATTTTAATAAAACAAATGCATTCTGTGTAGAGTAACTGGATCAGACCACAAGCCACCAGTTTCATTTGCATGTCAGATTAGATATTTATCAGGCATTAGGAGGAGAATATAAGGGTGTTTGAAGAGGAATTTCTAAAACAACATACAATATGTATAGTTATTTATGCTTATTCATCTTGATCAGTTTAAAGTATAAACAGGTTAATATATATATATATACATATGACAGTACATCTCTAAAAAAATAAGTAGTGTATTCTGGTGTATAATTATAAGAAAGTTTTGCAGAAAAAGATTTAATGTATCAGTGAGATGTTTTTACGTTTTATTGCATAAAGATTTTGATTATTTATATTAATATTACTGAAACATTTTAGTGGTTTGGTTGAAAACAAATATTCCTATAAAAAAATGTGTTCAGACTGAAAATTCCAAAAAGAAAAAGTGCACTTCAAATACCTGGATAATGCGCTTAACTGACTAACTAACTAATTCACAAACTAACTAAATAAATAGAATTGCACATTGTTGAACTCATGCATTCAACTGCAGTAGCTTTATTGAGTATAATAAGGATATCAGGTTTCGATGCTGGATAACAAAATAATCTTATGAAACATATATACTAGAGAGCTGAGAACACACACAACAGTGCATAGTAAAACAGTACACAGTATATATAGTACATCATTTGTGACACAACTAGAGAGTGAAAGAAAGAGAGATGAAATCCTTAGCTTCCAGTCAACTACAATTTAGCCCCATTACTTATCTGGGTTGATTAACAAGCTGAGAATGGCCATCTACTTTACACAAATGTAAAAGGAAACGGCCATTTAGCAAAGCCATCTCCCTTTTTGATCCTAATGCATAATGGAAGAGAGTTGTGGCACTTGTCTGGGCTGATGTTTGCCTATAGAGATTAAGTGTAAATAACTGCATGTCTTCCACACAGAATTTCACCTCAATCCTTTAAAAATAGTGAGGTTTAAGCTACACCCATATTGCTGTATTCTGAATAGGTGGGGATATATCTGCATTTCTAAGTGAAAGCTATCTTTGTTAACAGTGTGAAGCCAGAGCAGTTGCCATGGAGACGATACTCCAATCTGCTGTGCTAAATTAAACCAAGGTCTGCAGCGTAAGCCCAATGAAAGCTGATCACAGCAAAGCAGACGCAAGAGGACTTTTAGACACAAAATCTGTAGAAAGCAACCGGATATCAACCGGTCTCATTGTGCTTATTAAAGGTATTATTAAATGGACAGTTCGCCCCAAAATAAAAATAAAAAAATGCTTAAAATGTACCCTCTGGCTATCCAAGATGTAAATGAGCTGGTTTCTTCATCAGAACAGATTTGAAAAAATGTGGCATCACATCTCTTGTTCACCAGGGGATCCCCTCTGCAGTGAATGGGTGCAAAATATGAAATATGCACGGATCGAGCAATGTTTAAAACTATTAAAAAATAGTGCAAAACAAGTATGCTGGTGGGTTTTGTTGTAAGAGGACAACAGGGAATTGATTTTCTTTTTATGGATAATGGATTAATATTTTGGCCGGAAATGGCGGTTTCAAGTTAAATCCCATTAATGATGGATTTGTTTCTTACAACCATGCAGCTGATAGCCTGGACTTGTTTGGATTATTGTGATGTTTTTATCAGCTGTTTGGACTCTCATTCTGACGGCACCCATTTACTGCAGAGGATCTATTGGTGAGCAAGTGATGAAATGCTAAATTACTCAAAATCTGTTCTGATAAAGAAACAAACTCATCTATATGGCCTGATGGAGATACATTTTTAGCAAATTTTCATTTATGAGTGAACTATTTCTTTAATAAAAGCCTCAATAAGCACACTCAGAAAGACAAATATATCAAGTAAGCACACCAACTCAAAGCAATGACTGTGGCCCGGCTGTGTATAATGTTCTGTCTGTTCCAAACAGAGTCTTTTGTGTGCTGAGATTGTGTTGCTGAGAGAGGATAGTGGGGTGTGCATTAGCTGGCAGCGGCTGGTGATGAGAGGCTGACTTTGCAGATGCCTGAAGCCATGCAGCATAGCAACAGCACACAAACCCCTGTGTGGCTGAACGCTCGGTCACTCTCTCTCCAAACAGCAGATGTGCACATGGAAAACTTTAGAAACATTTTGTATTGCCTCTCTTTCATTTGAAGAATACGAGGAAAGGTGCAGTGGCCAGCGTTTTAATGCTATGCTGCAGTACTGCGTCAGCATGTGACCTGGCAGCGGTCTGAGCAGATGCAGACTCCTCCATCTCCCACATCCTTGACACGCACACCCCTCTGGAGCCCAGCCAATCGGACAGAGCTGCTGACAGACACAGCCTCGTGTAGCCCCTCCCTCGAAGTGTGAGTCCATCGGAGCCTGCATTACAGAGCTTCTTTGTTTTCACCATGATGAGTAATTTCTAATTTCAGCAGCACATTTACCTCCCGGGCACTAGAGACTTCACAAGTTGACAAAATAAGCAAAACAGTTGTTACTGTGCAAATGCTGCTGCTGCCAGTTTTGTACTTTGCATGTGGTCCTAGACATCCACAACAATGGTGATTATGTTACAATAAACACACCATACAAGGGCTTTGAAGGACTTCTGTGTTGGACAAATGTTCCTTTATAACTCAACATGAAACATTAGTCAAACCTGCTGTTCACACATTTGAACATTAAGGTCTGGTCAACACTAAGCACAAAGTTTGTTCTAATTTTGAACAGATAAAATATATGTATTGAACATATATCAAATATTTTATCATTTGAAAACTAAAAGATTTGTTTTGCTAGAAAAGTGTGTTTGTGCTCTCTTCCCTTATGTAAAAAAACACACACACACACACACACACACACACACACACACACACACACACACACACACACACACACACACACACACACACACACACAAAAAACTAGTGTAGTGTACTTCAAATCTTAAAAGTATATTTTGCAGATAATATAATATTAGTGAAACAAAAGGCAACTTAAGTGTACTTAAATGTTTCTTAACACAATCAATTACAAATATATTTAAATATGACATACAAGTTTCAATAGAAAATACATTAAAGTATATTTTAGTTAACAAAAAATGCTTGTATATTCAGCAGTACACTTTTACCATATTTCAAAGACAATAGAATTATGAAATTACGTATAATGTACGTAAAGTCCTACTTAATTCAGGCAAAATGCACCCTGAAGCTATTTGCATTGAATATAAGTTTAAACTATAATACATTTTCAGTTAAGTGTCCGGAAACCTTAATGTAGTTGGTGTACGTTCCTTTAAGGTATATTATTTCCGTAGCTGTGTTCTTCTTTTTAACATGGGTTTACTTAATATTTTTGAAATTCTTTCATTCATTTTTATTTGTGCCTAAAATGTTCAAATATGTCTGTGTTCACTGTATATCTCTTTACATGTAACATGCATTAAAAGTGACATTGTCCTGAAACATTACGTATACTGCGGCTCTTTGTTGCACGTCAGCCTCTGGCTCAATAGCTCTTATTTTTGGAGACCAAACCACAGTGGAAGAATCCAAGAGGATGTTAAGGGATATTTCCTGCATGGGCGTATGTTTCTGCCACACTTCCTCTTAACTCTGTTGAGGTGATATAGCAAGGCAAATCAGACAGAAACACATTAAAAGGTCAGTGACCAAAATGTGGTGCATAAAGAGCCCTTTTTGTAGCTCTCACACCTCTTGGTCTCCTCCTCTCAGCTGACTAAGCAATGACTGTCCTGTATCCCACAGATCTGAACTGATAGCAGCCACTTATCTGTGGAAAGTTTGCACTGACTGACTGACCTACATACAGTTCAGTGAGAAGCTCATAGTGGTTTAGGCACTGAATGTAACTGGCTCACACCTATACAACATGATGATCTGGCACAGACAACCGGATACATCAAGCTAGTGCTAGTTGTGGTTTTATAATTTGTACAAAACTTAGATGTTTAGATGTTTTTGCATTTCTATTCACCATTAAGAGCAAAGGGGCTTAGTAGAGGGCCAGATTTGTGCCATGCACAAATTAATAATAAGGGAGACTCATTCCCATAGGAAATTATGTTCTTACAGAACTGAAACAGGAAATTAAATTAATATTGTTCCTTCATTATTAAGAGACCTGACATACCAAAGGGGCCATATATATTATCCTTCTTGTTATATAGCTATTCCCAAATAAATGAATAAATGGACATGAAATATTAATCTGACTTGGATTTATTATTTTATGTGAGAAAACAGAGTGAAAGTGAAAGTCGTGACATTTGGCATACTCGGAATTGGTGCTCTGCATTTAACCCATCCAAGTGCACACACACAGCAGTGAGAAGTGAACACACCGTGAACACACACCCGGAGCAGTGGACAGCTATATCCAGCACCCGGGGAGCAACTGGGGGTTGAGTGCCTTGCTCAAGGGCACTTCAGCCATGGGTATTGAGGGTGGAAGAAAGCGCTGTTCATTCACTCCCTCTCACCTACAACTCCTGCAGCACCAAGACTTGAACCGGCGAACCTCTGGTAACTAGGCTGGCTCTTTAACCATTTGGCCACAGCTGCCCCGAGACAGCAAAGTGATATGAGATACATGAAACTAGTACAGCAATGTAGGAGATCATTTATTTCGAACAGCAGTCCCAACGGTTATGCAGTTAGGGGCCTTTATACAAAAAATTATTTTACAGCAGAATACAAAACGACTGATTAAACAGATTCCAGCATTCTAGATAAAAATCTATATAATGAACAGTGTACACAAGTCTTCTTTGCTAATTAAACTAAAATGGTTAATATTTATTTCATTTATGTTAAAATGATTAACTCTAAGTTAAGTAAATCTCATCTGCAGTATTATTTTCTGATGACTATTCCACATGCTGGATGTGGAATGACATTGTTTTGGGCAGAGAGAGTCCAGGGATGGGGTGAGGGGAACAGAGAGAGAGCAAGGGTAACCTTCACTGCCCGCTCCCAAATCTACTTTAGTTCATGCCTTTTTTTAATCTTGCAAAACAAAACAAATTATCAAATTACCAAGTTGCTCTTTGCAATACAACAACAATGCACTGTGATCACTTGCAGTCAAGTTCAGATGCATTTTTGTCTTGTGTATTTTTTTTTAATACAAAAGCATTCACAAAAAAATAAGATAATGAAACAGCACAACTGTTTTCAACATTAACAATGAGGAATGTTTCTTGAGCAGCATATCAGAATGATTTCTGAAGGATCATGTGACTCTGAAGACTGGAGTAATGATGCTGAAAATTCATGCCATCACATGAATACATCACATTTTAAAATATACTAAGCATGGTGAGCATAAAATACTTATTTTGTGAGAAACCTTTGAACCACAGTGCACATATGTGTGTTGGGATCTGAGTCACCACCTGGGCCTCTGTGCTGAATGACAGCAGTATGACTAAATTAACACATCTTGTACGCATGATTGCTTTGATCAGGTCTTATCTTGCCTTGCCTATCTTGCCCAAGCGAGCTTCAACTGGATTCCTCACAAAACAGCTGCATGACGTCCCTGATTATATGTATTAGTTTTATTTAATTCAATGTACCAAGTCGTAAGCAATCCACAATGTGATACTAGTCAAAAACACTGCCACCTAATCTGTATAGAATTAAAAATTGAAGAATGGCCTGTTTATGTCTGAGGAGCAGCACCACTGGATGTACTGCTTCCCAACTGCAGCTCTTTCATCACAACTTCCCCTGCTCAACAAAAGACCAGCAGCTGGGGGTGTAAGGTCACAGGCTTGTTTTTGTGGAGGCCCAAGTCTGCTAGAGCACTTGCCTCCTCTTTCCCTCCAGCCATTGTCATGCTGACAGGAAAACGGTTGCTCAGCCTGAGCCAAAAGCAGCAAAGCCGGCAGAAAAAAACTAAGCTTCTCCAAAAGGAGTGTCCTGTTTAATTCATCACTCCAGCAGTGCCGGGTTATCCCCTCCACCCGGACTGCAGCAGCAGTCGAAGTGCTGAATAACTGACGGGGCTGCCCTACATCTGCAGCAGGGGCTCCTGGGCTCAGAACGTGGCTGAGTGAGTCTGAGCCCATCAGCGCTGAGACAGCAGGCAGCAGAGAGCACCATGAGAGTGCTAGAGATTACGCTTCGAGCAGGCAGATATAGGTCAGTCAGACCCTGAGACAGGGTGGCGAGGCAGGAGTGGGCGGACGTGCTGCAGAGACATGTGGGGAGGGGTGACTGCAGTGTGCGCCACTGACCGCATGAACCAGAGTCAGTCGGAAGGTGGCTTCTGTACCTGCAGATGCAAATCTTCCTCAATGTCAAGACTGCAGGCATTTCATTATGATGTCAAGCATCATAATCGCCTTTACTGACCCTGCTCCAGTTCTGTAAATTAAATTTCATGACACACGAAAATGGGCTCTGGATTACAGCGCTGACATCATTTTTCAGATTCTGATATTGTGGTGTGTGATACAGCAGATGGGACATGCACTGAAATGCTTTTTTTGTGCTCTTGTATAAAATGTTTAAGATATTATGCTTGTTTAAACTAATTTTAAGTACATTTTGACATATTATACTGTAACTAATAAAATAGTTCACCCAAAAAATGAATATTTGCTAAAATTTTACTCACTCTCAGCCTATCCTAGATGTAGAGACTGAAGATTGTGATGCTTGAATCAGCTGTTTGACCTCTTATTCTGATGGCACCCATTCACTGCAGAGGACTGCTGAAGTGATGTAATGCCACATTTCTCCAAATCTAAAGAAACAAACTCATCTACTTCTTAAATGGCTTGAAGATCTGACTTTTTTTAATTTATTTAATCAATCAGGAGTTATGTCGTTTGACATTACATTCCTGGTCAAGGGTGTTGTGACTATTTGAAAAAGTAAACAGATATATCCAATTACGATGTAATGAATGATAGTCCGATCATCTTTTTTAGGCTTGCTGCTGATTGCATACTCCTAATAGAATAGATCAAATAGAGCTCATGGTGTGAGAGATAAGGTGATCATCCTGTGTCCAAATAAACATAATGAGACAACTGCTGGAATTGTAAACATTACCATAGATAAGTGAAGAGGAAAACAATGGCATGCCTGCAGTATTTCGTTTCACCACACATTGATACAGTGAGATCCAAACATTTGGGCCATCTGGTGAAAATGCTTCTATTTTGCATTTTACTAATTTGCCACTTTTTTTGTTTTCATGATAGCAAAACCCAAGCAAGATTGTCTGAAACCTGATGACCATGTGCATCTTGAGCTTCAGTGGAAGAACATCTGACCTTCTGTACACGTGATCAATGACTCTCATTTGCTTATTACAATCTAAAATAGTTTTAATTCATTTACATCATTAACTTTCTTTGTTTTTAACCTAACCTTAAGCTTTCAAAATGCAGAGACCTTAAGTTTGACATTCTGTACCATATCTTCTGCACGGATCACTTTCACTATAATGACACTTGTCCAGCATTTGCATCTTTTATTTGCTACAATTTATAGTTATAGTTGGATGTGAAGTGCATTTAATTGGCTGTACTTGTAATCTAATATAATGTAATCAAAGTCTGCAAGCATTGTCTGCATCGCCATATGTGCATTAAGACTTGCAGAACCTGTGTTTATGCTGTGGGTTTGGTGGTTATGGCTTCTGAGTAAAACCAGGCTGTTTAATGTGATGCTGAGTTTAAACCTTCAACCCTGGTATCTGAATCCAGTGGTGTGGGTGATCTGTCAACAGTCCCCTCCTGTGAACTCCCCCCACCACCTCCTCTGGATCAGCATGCACTCCCCCGCCTGCAGACCCCATTAGAAGCCCCACATGAAAGCCTCTGAATAGGCTCTTTCAGATTAGCACTGATCCCACATTGTTTATGCGGAGTAATTAGGAGCACACAGGAAAGCCTGGAGGTTAATTACAAAAAACTAGATTACAGTCATATCTCTGTCATGTCTAAACAAGCAATGCACTGCAATGTTTTCCAAGACGCCAAACTCATTTTCTTGTTGCATCTGTTTTATGTTTTGCTATTTATATGGAAACTTAATGTGCAGAGATCTGTGAAAGTGTGAGATTTATGTGCTAAAAAAGGTGTGATATTTATGTGCTAAAAAAAAAGGTGAGAGATTTATGCAAAACTAACATCACAATGCGGAAATGTCCTGTTACAAAGTCACACTTTTCATTGAGTCGCTGTGTTGCTGTGTTGGGGGCTGAACAAAAAACACTCAAACTAAATAAAAGTACAGTGTTTACACTTTTAGGAGAAAATTACTAATAAAGTTGAAGTTTATGCATATTAAGATCAGTAAAATTACACACATCATCACCAAGATCTTCAGAAATTGGTACTGTAAGATGACCCTGACAGGAAACTGTACTCATATACCAACATTTTCATGTTTTCTTAGTTTTAATTAATTCATTGTTATATGCTACTGCGATTTCTTAAAGACATTGTTCACCCCCCCAAATAAAATGAATATTCTACTCCCCCTCATCAAACCTACAGGACTTTCTTTCTTTTGCAGAACATAAAATATTCCGTATTCTAAAGAATTCTGGTAATTAAGGTTTTGTTTGCCATTGACTAAATAATAATATGTAGACATTTCTCAAAATATCTTCATTTATGTTCCACAGAAGATAGAAAGAATGGAATGACATAAGGGTGAGTAAATGATGACAGAATAATTTTTTTTGAGGGTGAACTGTCCCTTATCCATGACTGGCAGTTCCTCATTATATCTGAGTATCAAGTGAGACCCACTCCCCCAGTTTTCACTCACACACAGCAGATTTTCCGGATGAATGAAACAGGAGAGGGTCACATCAAACGGGTCTGTGCCACAGAACAAATAAAACACAAATCTGCTCTCCTCCCTGGCCCTGGATCCCCTTACATGCTGCCCTTGGCTCCATTGATCTTCATGTGAAAAGTGTGTCAGATGGATAGGGAACAAGATCTGGGGAGGTGGAATGCATGTCCTTGCAGCTGCTTATATGACAGAGCTCAAGGTCAGGCCATCAGTGAAACACAAACAAAAACCTTTAGCAGTTAGTTCATGCATGATGTATCATCATTAAGAAAGAAAATATATATATAAAAAAACATTAGGCTAAGCTCGATAACTGACAATAAATTACACAGCAATCACAATGTCTGACTGAACTAGCTGCCATACTGACATGGTTTCTTTTTGGGTGCAGCACCATGCGGATTTTGTGGCTGTTTGGGGCTCTGCTGCGCCATCTACTGACCCCAAGGTCTAACTGCATCATATATAATAACTACTGCCAGGCCACACGTCTGAATACAAGGGACCCAAGAAGAATTTGGACACTATAGGTCACACATAGAAATGTAAAAATGTAATATCAAAATATCAAACCAAGTGAATTTATGAAAGCACAAGCACACTTTTCAAGCAAAACATTCCACAATTCATGCTTTTATAGATATCAAATGAATAACCAATTGTTTTATGTTTATGAAAATTAAATCATTTTGTGAAAGGTCTAGAATCATTTATTTCAGATGCCATTTGATGTGATTATGTAATCTAGTGTAATGCCATTCACATGTTTAGAGTGACACTTCCTGAAATAAAAAAGCTGTAAATACATATATAAAACTATTGTTGGATAATCAAACAAAAATTTTGTTTTGCATACTTTAATTTAAATAAATTTACAGCAAGTTGTTACTGCATGTTAATTCTGTTATATCAAGCCCTCTATAGCATTGTCTGTCATCCATGCTGTAATTAGGACTGTGAATGGCACATCTACTATTTGAGGTGTAACTGAAAGCTTTCATGTCATGTGCTCATCTCAAGATTTCCGCAGGCTTCCCTCCCCCTCTGTCTTCACACAGCTCTCTGTCTCCACAGGGTAAATAAGGTATTTTATATGCTAATGATATGCTCTGGTACAACAAAGAACTTCTGCTCTCATGTGGGGCTGACTCCTTTGACCATTCACAACCAGCTGTTTGCTCTCTTTCTCCACACACATTGGCCCAGTTGTGAGAAGTTAAATTAAACTAAATATTTAAGAACCAGATTATAGCACCTCTAGCGGAGATTCCATGGAGATGGTATTTAAAAAAAACATGCATCCTTTATTTAAGGTATATTTTCAACATTGTGTTGTTTTAACACTGTTGTGAATTAAAGATTTTATCATTGACACTGATGCCAGTCGGAGACTCTTATCAAGTGTCATACTTTTTATTTGTGGGGACACATACCATCTGTTCAGAGTGATGTTTCATAAACATCTGGCACAGATGCCCCAACACACAAATATCAAGAGAGTACAGTCTGCAAGGTTCATGTCCATTGTCTCATTTTGGCAAACTCTCTCCATGGAAAGTAAATCGTTTACTCAGAAACTGTCCCAGAATTCACACTTCAAAATATAAGTAATTTATTGCCATTGATGGTTCAAATGAAGAACCTTTAATTTTCTATTGCCAAAATGAATATTCAATTAGTGTTCCTATCAAGCGCATGGTTGGGGGTTCGATTTTTCCCGGGAACACATGATAGGTAAAAATTGATAGCCTGAATGCACTGTAAGTCACTTTGGATAAAAGCGTCTGCTAAATGCATACATTTAATTTAATTTAATTTCTATTGCAGCAAAAAAAAAAATAAATAATAATAATAATAATAAACAATCTACAGTAAAATGTGAATGAAAATATGAATAAAATGTCAAAATATTTGTGATTCAAGCCTATACGATGTCCCAAAACTATTAACCAGCCCACAATGTCTTTGTGAAGCCCACCCATGTATCAGAAAGCAGTGAGGGTGACCCGAGGCCAGCTGTAGGCCTGTAGGTTAAAGCTGGTGGAGGAAAAGGGCCTGCAGGCACCACCCTCACATCTCATGCTGAGCCAAGTCTTTGTGATCGGAGATCCTGCCTCAGCACCGCCCATCTGTACAGCTCCCAACAACACACATTCTCTCATTCATTAGTCAAACAGCAATTTGTTTGCCATGGCACACATCTACTTGGCTCCAGTCCATTTTTGTTCTTATCACATCCCATCAGAGAAACAATATTTGGGTGAAGGGAAGAGCTGAGTACTAAAAAACATAAGCACAGCCAGACTCCTTCTTTACAAACTGATGTTTTATGAAATTTAGATCAAATGTGAGTGTTTGTGTTTGGAGCAACAGGCATTTTGGGATGAATCATGGAATAAATGCTTTGAAGTAAAAAAAAAAAAAGGTCTGCCACCTATCTGTGGAGAAGTGCTAGTGCCAGAGTGCAGCTAATGAAGTGAGCAAGAGAGGTGCTTTACCAGGGACATTGACAATTATTACTAGGATTTCAGCAGTTATAATATCTTGTCAGGAATAAAACGTGCTGAGACACTCAATTGAGTATGCTGTGTCAAATCAAGGGTATAACTGTTCATACTTTTAACAGTGCTATTTAAGAAACAAACCTTTTTCTTAGTTTCAGATTAGAATGATGAAAGAAAGAGGCTGAAGAGATTTTCTCAAGCTGCACAAAATGTAACTATTACCTCAGTGTCCTATAAGGCTCCAAAACACCAAATTAAGCTAATTTGAAATTTGTCTATAAAAACTATAAATTCAGCAGCAGACATTTGTAAATGCTACTGTTGACTTAGGTTTGCTCATCCTCAAACATGGTTATAAGTATTGCTTAGGTGTAGGGAGTATTTGCTTAGGTGAAAGACTAATATTTGTGACTAATAGTTCAATGTGATCTCATGATAATGTATTTTATGTGAAACATGTTTCTAAAAACGTTCATTTACTTATGTTTTTACAGGAACTACAACGTACAAAATTGACGTATTGACGACACCTAAAAATCACGGCATTAATTTTATTATTAGTTGTTTTTAGTTGTAATAAAAATTATCTTGTTTTCATTATTAAATTAACATGTTTACTTAATGTGAAATGATAACATTTTGTTTTGTTGTGTGATTTCTGCTGCCAGCTCGTTTCCAGGAATAGGAAAATACTGTGAAAATACTGTGTTTTTTTCACACGAAACATGAACACATGTTATATCGCACACTGTAAACACAATCACAGCTTCAAAAAAGCGTGAAAAACGGGACCTTTAACATTTACTGGTCACAAAATGCTGTGACTGACAATAGAACTATACAATAACAATAATAGTAATAATTTATAAAGCGCTTTTCTAAGCACTCAAAGTGCTCTACATTGTCAGGGGGCATCTCCTCATACACCACTAGTGTGCAGCATCCACCTGGATGATGCGACGGCAGCCATAGTGCGCCAGAACGCCCACCACACACCAGCTTACTGGTGGAGAGGAGACAGAGTGATGAAGCCAATCAGCAGATATGGGGATTGTTAGGAGGCCATGACGGTCAGAGGCCAATGGGCGAATTTGGCCAGGATGCCGAGGTAACACCTCTACTCTTTTTGAAAGACATTCTGGGATTTTTAATGACCACAGAAAGCCAGGACCTCAGTTTAACGTCTCATCTGAAGAACAGTGTTCGTTGACATTATAGTGTCCCCATCAATATACTGAGACATTAGGACCCACACAGACCATGGGGTGAGCACCCCCTGCTGGCCTCACTAACATCTCTTCCAACAGAAGCCTAGATTTCCCAGGAGGTCTCCCATCCAGGTACTGACCAGGCTCAACCCTGCTTAGCTTCAGTGGGTGACCAGTCTGGGGCTGCAGGGCGATATTGCTGCTAGTATATATATATATATAAATAAACACGAAAATACACCAAAAATGCAACATTACGAAATGAAAAACTGTATTCTTGTGCTGTAATCCAAATCTTCAGAATCCACGAATCTGTGAGTAACAGACCCAGATTACACGGAGTTGTCATGGAGAAGAATTGCAGCTCAAATAGGATTCGATGTGTACCGAGGTATTTCTTCTTTTCCTTTAAGCGCCATCTAATGTCAGGGAATGAATAGGCATTCACTCTGCTCATCGCGAGTGAAAATCGCTTGGGTATGAACACACAAGACGCATTAAAACAACGTCTCGAATAGACACTGGTGATAAGCATGCGCAATATTCATCCTGGTGTGCACGAGCCTTCATACTGTACAGAAATAGTTATGTTTACGTTTAGAGGTAGGAGTGGGATTAGCGACTATAAAAATATTTTAATGCTATATTGTTACGAAATTATAATTTTTTTCCCCCTGCATATTTCAGTCAATTGTGTTTTATATCCTTTTTTATTGACTACAAAAGGGGTAGGTTAAGAAGTCTGAAAATCTAAATTGCTTATTAATAAAATGATAAAAATGCATATTTGATATAAAATGGGTAGGTTTAGGTATGGGAGTAGGTTAAGGGGTCTAAAATCTAAAACGCTTATTGATAAAATGATAAAAATGCATATTTGATATAAAATGGGTAGGTTTAGGTTTGGGAGTAGGTTAAGGGGTCTAAAATCTAAAACACTTATTGATAAAATGATAAAAATGCATATTTGATATACAATGGGTAGGTTTAGGTTTGGGAGTAGGTAAAGGGGTCTAAAATCTAAAATGCTTATTAATAAAATGATAAAAATGCGTAAATTTCTTCAGCTAAAAATATGTAGCGATTTGTACGTTTTAAACGTTAAAATATGTCTCAATTTTAAGTTTAAGCATCAATGAGACTGAACTATTTGGTAAAGTAATTAAAGCTGCTATGAAATTCACCCTCTTTTTTTAAACGCATGTAATTGACATTGCTGTTAACAATTTATTCATGCACATTATATTTTTAAACTCATAATGTTTAATCAGAATTTCATAACCATCCAGTTAAAGATCTGACTTCTCTCTTTTGATCTATACCAAAATTCATCAATTATTTAGCCAGCTTAAACCCTTTCTAACAATTGGCTGTGAGCTCACATTAAGATCTGTCTCCTTCAAATCAACTGATGGATAGATCCAAGTCTTGGCCTACAAGCCACTACATATGTCACAATATGAAAAAAAGGTCTGTTGCTACTAAAATGAAATTTCAACACAGAGTTGAGAAATTAGGTTAACATTTTCTGAGATTACACTTGACTCCATTTGTGATTTGCTGTTGCAAATCTGCTTGTTATATTGACAAGAAATGCGCCCCTTTAACGATTCCTGTTCCTAACAGATATTAATCACTGAAAACACAAACCGATATTTAAATATGGTAAATGTGTTATTTCAATAAACTCTTCCCTCGAGCGGAACACCTGACCCAAATATTCCATCCATTATGGAAACATCATTTCTTTTTGGGAGCCTTAATGTTCACAGTACTGGTTCCGCGGCTGTAGCTGTTCAAACAAATTTTTCATCATATCTGTAGACTGATTCCCCATTCTGGCCTCCTGGAACACAGACTGAGAGAGAAGAAATGAGGAGCAGAGACAGAAAACAGAAAAGAGAGAGAGAGAGAGAGAGAGAGAGAGAGAGAGAGAGAGAGAGAGAGAGAGAGAGAGAGAGAGAGGAAAGACAGGATCAAAATTTCCAGACGTGTTTAGCCAATCCCCGCTGTCAACCTTCAATTGCCTTTTTTAGGCATTGCAGCATGCATTAAAGGCATAGGTGGGACGAGGGTAGTGCTTACCTGCAGTAAATACAATGGTCAACGGGACAGCTAGATCAGGGGATTCTTGTGGCTTTCCCCAGCTTCATTTACAAAGTCATAAAGTAAAACAAGGCGGCAGCTAATTGGTTGGAACTGCTGTCTCCAAAAGAGGGAGACCTGTCTGTCATTACCTGGCCTTTGCTTCTGCCTCTCTCTTTACTTGGGTGCCCCTCCCATCATGCCCACAGACTGCATTTCCTTTTTAGGGCATAGCTGTCACAGACCTGGAGCAGACTGTGGATTCCCCTTGCTTCCTTTCTTATTCACTTCACCCTGTTTCCTTCTTCATCCCTCTTTTCCTGTCAGAATGTGTCAAATTTTCTTTGTTTATCAACAAGCATGCTACCAAAAACATTCAATAACACAGTAACAATTCATGATATGATGCCATTTTTTGAATTGCATTTAGACTAAAAAGACTTCTCTGATTCACATTCAATTGAAGAAGATACTCTAGCATAGTGAACTGCTTTAATCACTAGAAGAGAAGACTGTTTTGGTTCTTCCATAAGCAAAAACACACATGATGCACAAATCTATTCCTAATTTTGTAGAAGTAGAGTTTGAAGAGCTTGCTGTATTTTTTTTAGAAAATGTACATTGACATCTTCCTGTGATCTGTACCTGACATCATAATTGTAATTTCCCAACTTATAAAATACAAACTTCCCAGGAAGACTTGAATACACCAACAGTCCTGATCCATGAGGCCAGGGTGTGCAATAGCAAAAGATATAGAAGTCATTTAATCTAACATGTAATTATTTTGATGATTCTGAAAGCATCACATTTTTCTGTAACTGTCAAACAAGTGGAATGACAGTATTTGGGGTAAATAGCCACCCTGTTTAAGGGGCTGAAGGAGTGAAACTGGCTGAAAACCACTATGGTCAAAATTGCCAAAACAGTTAGATTGGATCAAGTGTTTTCTAGAACTAAGAAGGAACAGACTGCAGCAATCCTAATGGAGATTCAGGTCTGAAGTACACCTATAAAATCAATGTACATCAAAATCTAAGTGAAATGTACATAACTAGTTCTATAAACATCTAGAGATAAACCGCCACTGCATTTACATAGTTTGTAATCAAACCAAACTTACCAGACCATTTCTTTGTAAACATGGTTCATCAGTATTCTATAAGAAAACTCTGACTTTACTTGACCTTGCAAATGAATATTCCATTTAAACATTCATTACCTTCACCTAGACTTTACATGACAATCGTTTTCCAGAGTGCTCTTTTTTTCTTTCTAACAGGCAGCAATATTTAGACACAAAAGCAGGTGAAGTGACGTCAGCCCTCATCCAGTAAACAGAGCATCAGCCAGTCAGTCATACATAAAGAGTTGTGGTGAGATGGGCACACACTGTATGAAGACAGACCCTCCCAGACTCGGCCTGTAGGAAAGAAATAGCTTTTTCCATGGCTTTTCAAGATTATTGCTGCAGTCACAGTACCCTTAAAGGCCTCTGACTGAACCTATGTTGCCTGCGGCAGTTGGCTTGGCTGTGTTTTTAGGGAGGGAGGGAGAGAATGAAGTGCTGCTGAAAGAGAGGGGATCAGGGTGGAGAGGCTTCCCAGTTCAGAGGTGGAGCTAAAAGAGAGAGAGGCCAGGCATAGGGAATATGATTCATAGCCAGAATAATAAGCATCTCAATTTCAATACCCCATAAAACAGCAGAGCCCCAAAAAACAGGCGTGCCTCCCCCTTGTTGAATTGTTCATGCACTGGAAAGAGGAAAGATCCTATGCTTACAAGAAAAGGCGTGTGAAAAGCTGGTTGCAAAAAGTAGGTCACAATATGGAAGATTCAGCTTAAATAAAGTCTGAATGTGAATAATTAACGGCATTAAATCCTGAATGATGTGCATAAATGAGTTGGCTTAAAATGCTAATTCCCCACTTGAATGCGTGATTCCTGAATTGCAAGTCAGTGGGTTTTAAAGCTTTCTAAATATCAGCAGCCTTTATGTTCACTTTGCTGCCTCATTACATGGTTAACAGGCCCGAGTCTTCCAGCTGTGCAAAACGAGCATTATGTAACATTCGGAAAGGGGGATGTTATTCCTGACCTACATTCTGTATGTTGGGAACGCCTGCACCGAGCAATGTCGTGAACTATAGTCCCCATGTTCAATCTGTTTTTAAACACAGTTTAGTCACCTTAAACAGCATTTGGGCACCTTCAAAACAAAGATCTTGGATTCATGAAGGTATTTTTCTTTTAATAAAAACACTTATAAGGTTAAAATATAAATTTCCCAAGATATTTCTAAATTCTGTGCACTTTGCTCACATACATTGAATAGTTAATACACAAGTGAGTGGCTGTTGACTGATACAAGGGCTTAACATCAGGGTCAGCTTTCCATGAGCCAATAAGGTTTAGTTACATAAGAGCTGCAGGTAATTCTAGTGGCGCTCAGGGAACGTCTTGCTGTGCCTCCATGAGAGCAGACTTTGACATGGGCAAGCATTCACTCAAAAACCACTGTTTCATCCCACAATGTCAAGTTTCTTCCCCCAGGCAATCTACCTCATGAACAGTTAAATGTTCCCCACTTATGCTTAT
Organism: Carassius carassius; assembly: GCF_963082965.1. Classification (NCBI taxonomy): domain Eukaryota; kingdom Metazoa; phylum Chordata; class Actinopteri; order Cypriniformes; family Cyprinidae; genus Carassius; species Carassius carassius. The sequence goes on along the minus strand of NC_081755.1, from coordinate 37,796,886 downwards.
GAAAAACAAATGTGCAATATCCTTATATTTATTTGTTACCCCTCCATCCTAGTACATCCCTGCATCTTATTCAATCCTAATCCATTATCATTTATAGCACAATTGTTTATACACGTAATTATTTGCCTTTTTTTTTTTTTTGTCTGTGTGTTGTTGTCTCTGTGTACTGGAAGCTTATGTCACTAAAACAAATTCCTTGTATGCGCAAGCATACTTGGCAATAAAGCTCTTTCTGATTCTGAAGTTGATGATTACCATGCATATGGGCTCAACCATACCCACCATAACAAAACTTTTGAGTCAAGAGTCATGGGCACAGTCTATAATTTTCCTCTCTAAAGAACAGTTGTGGCACTGAGGAGTGAACACAATGAGACCTAAACAAAATTCAGACTGGATCTTTATTGACATATGTGGTCACTCGCTTTTGTTTTCTCAGCCAAAGGGAGGGGTAATTTTTTGTGTACCTCAATCTTAAACATGACACTGGTTGTCAATAACCAACAAATAATAATCTGCTGAGAGGAATTTAGCACCTGGTAAACCAAAGATAAAAGTTGCTTTAGAAGTCAATTCTAAAGATATATGGTTCTGCTACAGCACAATGCCATTTTCTCTCAAAACTTCTCTCATATCTTCAGAGCAAAAGCAAAACACAAGCTGAGTGTGCAATGAATGAGACGCATGCTTTGATGACTAAGTTTGGCAATCACTACCTGCTAGTCCTCTCCATATATGGAGGCTGAAAAGTTGAAGATAAAGCTAAGCCCCGCCCACCAGCTCTCTACTCATAATTGTTTGCTGTCTAAACAGTGTAAGGAGGGGCCGAGCATGAGAGTGACAGTGCTAGTATGAGAATGTGTGCTTGTTTGGGAGCGGTAGATTAAAAGTGAAAGAGATTTTTAAAAAGAGCAAGAGACTGTTGATTGTATATCTGGAATAATGAATTGTCACGTTAGTGTGTGAAAGTGCAATGTGAGCGAATGATGTTGAGAGAACATGGCAAAAAACCGAGAGATGAAATCAGCTATCTAAAGTTGAGACATCATCAGTAATCGTTGCCCTGCCAAGGCTGACTATATATGGATATGACCTCGCTGTCATTATTTAAAACCACTTCCTTCTTACTCATAGTGAGGCAGATTCAGAGGCAAACCTTCAGTTTTTCACCAAAGAAATGAATGAGGAACACTGTTGCTTTACCTCAAATAAACAAAACAGAAATTCAACTGTAACATAAAGGAAATACTACAAACAAATATCAGAAACATTTCTGTATATTGTGAAGTTTGAATTTGCATAAAATACTCAAAAATGCAGTAAACCAAAAGTAAAAACTTCTCTGTTAAATTAAAATTCCCCAGCATCTCTGACCAAGTGCTGCTTCATTCATTAGGCCTAGAAGTTTCAATCTGATTTCCATGAGAAAGTCCCATGTGACAAGGGCCTTGAATTCTTGACATTGTTACCATGTGACACACTTAAAGATTTCCTTTTATGGCGGTTACTGTTACATCGACCAGAGGGCGAGGCCTAACACAGCCAAAGTGCACAAACCGTCTACAGAAAAAGCCCTTGAGAAAATAAATATGAAGAATCCTTCTGCGGACAAAGTTAGAGGAAAAATGCTGTTATATTGTATCTTATCTCTCGGCATCAAAATTCTTCACATTATCTGGTGATGTCAAGGGTTCCTATCATACTCAAATGTCAAACATAGTTTTACAGGCTTGTGTGTGAAAATATTTGACTTTTACAAAAACATAATTGTAAATTATTTTATGCTGTTAAATGTACATTACATGAAAAAAATTGTACATATATTGAAAGCTACTCTTTCCACTTGCTATTATTCTGAGCTTTGCACCACACCTGTGCCAAGAGCTCCAAAATTGCTATTCAAGAAAGGACTTGTTTATTTCTTTCACATCGCAGAGTCAGTGCATTTCATGTCACTGAACTTAAGTTAAAGACTTCCAAGGATTGTGGCAAAAGGTTACAAACAGAGCAGTCATCAGAAAACTTTAGTATGGTTTTCCTTTCGATTGCTCATATTTTAAACACAATATTATGCTATGTTCCAAAATGGGTTTTTTTCTCCAGCATTATATTAATGAGTGATGAAATGAGATGCATATACAAAACAACTAAACAAATAAATGCCTTCTGGTGGAGGGAATTGCATTATTTAAAAAAAATCAGACAATGCTATTAGACAATTAACATGATCTTTATAGGCTCTTGACAAATTCTGCTTAAAGTAATAAAGCAACCATATGAGGTGTTTACAAAGTAATAATAAGAAAAACAGTTTGTGTGCTCTAATGTTGTCTTTTACACAGTGAGAGTGAGGTGTGCATTGCACATTGAACAGTAAATATTCTCTACTCAGCTGTACATTCCTGAGTAGGCTACACTCTCCCCACACCAGAATATTTGAATGTGATTTCCTGTGCAAACTTGCAGAAGAAGTGACATCCCTTAAAAATGTACTTCCTCTAAGACATTCGTAGGTCATTCCCTTATTTGGCAACTAACAATGGCCGTTGGTTTTCATGCTGTGGAATTTGAATCTTTTAAGGAAGGAGCTACATTTCATTGAGCATATTTACTTGACTGGGTCATATCTGAATCTGCTGAATGACAATTGTTTAGTATTTAATTAGGTCAGTGCTCAGCTATTGGTTAGACTGGAAGTTAGAATGTATGTTTTGTGCACTGATGACCCAAACATGAGTCTCTGCCAATATTAATGCTGGATCTGGGCCTTGGTACAACTCACTCAGTCTAGCCAAAGATGTTGAGAGTGCCACACCTAATCAGTTTCATGTAGACATCACTCAGGATTAGGGTTGGGAAATGTTAGAAAATTTCCGGTTCTGGTTCCGATTCCATTAAAATCATTAAACAACTATTCAAAAAATTGTGGTGAGGAAAAATGCAAAATACTCAACTACTCAATGCTCAGTACTGTTTATTACTTACTGTCAATTTAAAAATTGGCAATTTCAAAATTCAACATATATTACCGTATACAAATTTTCAGGTTCCGATTCTGGTTCCATTTAAATTAACTATTATGTTTTTTACTATTTTACCTTCATTGAAGGTAGTGTTGCTGGAAGGTAGTAAGTAATGTTGAGTAATGCTAGCCAATCAATCAGCATGTGTTTCAAAGTTGATGTCTTTTACACTATTAATAACATTTTGCTTTTCAAGCAGGAATAAACTGGTTGGCCAAATAGTCCCTTAAGGTTAAAGGCACCTGTTCATTTCCCTAAATTAATGAAATATAAACTGTAATACTTATAACCATGTATACACACTCTCCATGAAGCCCCTTTTTAACAAATAATAATGCAGTCAGGAGATTGTGTGATGCAATGAGTAGTTTCCACATTTTAAAACATTTAAAATGCATGAAAATAAATATTTTCTATCATTTTGTTTATCACTCTTGAAATGACCTATACACTCTAAATAATCTATCCCTCATCCGTACATTACATTAAGTGGTCCTAGTTAAAGTCAGTATGTATATTAATGACAATATAGGACAAATATAATGTAATTTAGTGGCGGCCGACGCTGTGCGCTGCAGGTACATGTAGTCAGACAAAACGCAACACGTTATCAAAGGCGCGAGTGCACGTACAGTCGGGGAAATGTGCTCGACAGATAAATACATGATGCAGCGCGTCACATTGGAAACAATGTGCTCAGTAATTAAAGAGACAGGGCGGTGTTTCTTTTATTCGGTTTGCGACATCCTTTACGGGAAACGCCGAATCGCCAGAACACCGGCGCATGGCTACTCACAGCGCTTGGTCACGTGTGGCACCAGAACCGTTCTCGAAACCGAAACTTAGAAATTGCTCACGGTTCCAGTTCTTTTAAAAAAATAAAACCGGTTTTGAATAAGAACCGGTTCTCGGTTCCCAACCCTACTCAGGATTGGAATTGCAAATATTTCATGAACAAGAGACATTAATACGAAACTCTTAAGAACAAAAGGTCTGATGAATAGGGTTGTGACAAAATGACAGCAAGCTTTCATTACAATATTTAAATAAAGGTTCCGGTGTAGTCAACATGACTGGCATGATTTGCAGACACTAATCTGGCAATTTCGTCTAAGAAAACCAGAGCCTTCATGAACTGAAAGGATCATTTCAATCTTGCATTAAGTGTATGCTATGTTGAAACCGCTCTCTCTGATATGTAAAATTCTATTATGATGCAGGATCTCGTTTCTGCTAGCATTACTCAACTTCCTGTAGCAGGCTTGGGCGATGCTGCTTGGCACAGTAATCTCTCCCATGCTGGTTTAAGGCTGACTGAGTCTGAAGTGCATGTCTGTCTCATTACAGGGCCAATCCCTGCTCAGCCCTCCTCTCACGAGCAGACAGATGGTGGAGGGTAGATTAGCAGGCCTGGGTCCTGGTCAAAAAGCAGATATTGCTAGAAACTGACCGATATGGTAGTACCATCTCACATGCCCCTACGGCTCTGGGTAAATCCCAATGCATTTGGAGAGGAAAATTGCAGGCAATACAGTAGTGGAACCAAATGCATTAATCCTGCAGTCCAGTAAGTCAACTGAACATAAGCATGCATTGATAATGCATGGGTTTACAATGGTAAATAGGCATTTTATGCAATCTCTGAAGAAATTCTATCAATATAAATTATGTATATCTCAATAACACGGAATCAGCAACATTTTTAATCTCATTAATAGCCCGTTAGCAGTAGTCAAAGTTGGGGTGGTGTGTCAATCACGGATGATTATTTTATTACTCAAGAGAGATTTGTTCTTTTTTTTTGTGACCACCCATGCTTAACATCCTTTCGTTCATGAACAAAATGCCTCAGGTGAACTAATTAATTCTGTTTACTTCACACGGTGTATGTGGCTGTCAAGTGATAAAACAACGAAGACCCAGTTGAGTGGTCACGTAGTCATCAATCATTTCTCATGATTTGTCTTTGGCTTTATTGTCATTATTTTTGTTTAATATGATGAGCGCTTGCACAAAAGGACATACTGACATAGACATCAGGTAATTTGGTCAACTCAAATAGCTCAAATAAACAAAATGACTTGAATAAAGTTTTGTATATCTTCCTGATCGAGATTCAAGGATCCAAGCCATTACAATTATTAGATTTTTACATCACTACAGTGAGTACAACTTTTTTTTTTAAAAGAGAGTGCAAAGAAATTATGTAATAATAACTGTAAAATATTGTAAAAATGCTACAGAAAAAAACTTTTAATAGGTTAACAGTAAGTTCCCGTACTATATACAACCAAAAAGTGTAAAAGATCTAACCAGACATTTCATGTAATTTTACAGTACAACACTGTTAATGATACAATTTTTAGAAGTAAAAAAAGAACAAATCAATGTATAATTTACAGTCAAAATCTGTAAACTGATATTCCCAGAATTCCCTGCATGACTCCACATTTGAAAGTATTTTGTTTAAATAATCACGTTTCCCAATAGTTTTTGTTATCAGTTGTGTACATTTGGGTTTTAAATTACATCTTCTGTTTGCTTAAAGGGATACTCCACCCCAAAATGAAAATTTTGGCATTAATAACTTACCCCATGTCGTTCCAAACCCGTAAAAGCTTCGTTCGTCTTCTGAACACAATTTTAGATATTTTGGATGAAAACCGGGAGGCTTGTGACTGCCCCATTAACTGCCAAGTAACTTACACTGTCAAGGTCCAGAAAAGGATGAAAGACATCATCAGAATAGTCCATCTGCCATCAGTGGTTCAACCGTAACGTTATGAAGCCACAAGAATACTTTTCGTACGTGAATTAAAATAAAAATAACAACTTTATTTAACAATTCGTCTCCTCTGTGTCTCTCCGCATCACCGTAGCGCCATTTTGGAGAATATGAGCTGGATGCAGGCAGTGTAATTGTTTAATTGAATTGTTGAATTGTTTTCTATGTACAAAAAGTATTCTTGTCGCTTCATAATGTTATGGTGGAGTATCACTTGTTTATTGCATTATTTAAGTGTCATGTGTGTTACCATGACAGTGTTTTGTGTTTGTGTGAATGGCTTGGTCTACCTGCTATATATTATATATACTTCAGCTTGTGGAAAAGCTTCTAGTGATGAACTTTGATTTTTCACATGGCTTTCTCTTTTACCACCTGCATTATTATGGTGGTTGTCAGTATATGTTAAGGGTACGAAACAGATTTCAGTAGCAGGAGAAATTTACTCGTTTACATTCAACATTTCTTGTTTGTAAATTACAGTTTTATACTGTATAATTTACAGTTTTTTTTAGTAAAAATGTAAATGTCATTTTCTGTATTTTTTACAAAATTATTCTGGCACATAAAGCAGCCAAAATTATTTTGTAAAAATGATGGCATTTTTTTCTACAGTGTAAACATTACCAAAAGTTGTCGATACATATGCAGCATTAAAAGGATAGTTAACCCAATAATTTAAAATCCCGTATAACTTCATTTCTTCTGTGGAAAACAGAAGACTTTTTTTTGTCTAAATGTTTTGAAGAACTATTTTTGACCACAGAATAGCTGTTTTGAACCCTAATTACTTTCATTATACGGACAAAAACAGTTCTTCAAAAAATCCTCCAAAAAAGAAGTAAAGTAATACAGGGTTGGGTTGACATGAGAGTTAAAAGTACCAGAATTTTCATTTTTTGCATGACCTATCGCTGCTCTAAATGATGAATGGCAACAAACCCAGACTCAACAGCTATGAAGAGTTATGTTTGTCAACCGTATACACATGCAGACAGCCATATATGGGACCTGTGGTCCTCTACCCATTATTACAGCAAAGAGGAAGTGAAGCTTTGGTATGGTAAGAAAGGACACAGTCACAACTGTTATGCTGAGGAACACAAATGAGGAACAGTATGTTTTTTTCTTGGTCAGTATCAAATCCTGTTGCATATGTTTTGACAGTATAAACGAAAATACAAAAGATTTCTCGGTCTGCAATAGTTCAGCTCAGAATCCATTCGGAACATTATTTGGTTGATTGTAAAACCCCCATAAATGCATCTCAAAACAACCATTACTGCATAATACTTGAGTCAGAAAAGTATCTAATTTGTTTTCATGCATATAAGGAGATGGACGAGTACATATGGATCCATTTGGGTCATAAATTGTGGAGATAATCCAATCTCTAGACTAAGAGGCCAGCTGGAATTGTGTGACTTCCTTTCTAGCTTTAGTATCTGGCTTTACACACCATCAAACAACAAAGTATAAGTGAATCTAAAATCAATCAGTGGTCCTTCTGCTATTTGTGGGGGTCAAATTGTGGCCTTCTGCTGTGCTTCAATACTTGTTTTCAAGATGAAGAGTGCTTCTGTTCAATCCTTAAAAGCGTGGAAGAACAAAAGAAAAGGCTAGTTTGGTGATCGGGATAGTATACTGCTGAACTGAGGGAAATGATCAGTCAGACAACAAATGCCAGACAACAAATTTTCTAAATTCAACAGATTTCACAAAAACAACTCACACCCAGAACTTCATAATTATGTTTCTTATCTTGTTGCAAGTGTTGCTTAGGTATCAGAAACAAGATAAGAAATCCAGCACTCTCAAGTACAATGACATTATAATGATGATAGCCCACAACATCATTTTTATTGCTCTGGACGTCTTATGTCACGGGGCAAAGCTGAACATCATTAGGACAGTACCTTATTTAGAGATGAATGGGAATGCTGAAGTGGGGGAAGGCAGGCTGCTATCAAGGAAGGGTGGTGGTCCTCAGGGGAACTATGGACTCACAAAAGCACATCTGCTGTAACAAGACCCCAGTCCAATCTACAAAAGTTACAAAGAGAAGCATGGCTGTTCAAAATAAAAATACTGACTGCATTGGAAGATGCATGTCACATCACATTTATCACAGATTGGTGCAGAGTTAATATTTGCTAATCTTATGGCAACTTGTGTGTTCATGGGGTGGGGTGGGGGGGTGAACATTTGGCATTCTTTGAAAAAATAAAAATGATGGGGGATGGGAGGAATAGACTAAAGTGATGAATATATGTCCTGTAAAATACTTTTACTTTTTCTTACTTTTGGCCTTATATACAGTAACTATCATCTCAATAAATCTTTCAATGTCATGCATGGTTTAATTTTTGATGCTAGAATTGTAATACAAATATTTTATTTGTTGAGCACTTGTTTGAGCCATAACTTATACTCAACTTTTGATATCTAAGGATTCAATTCAGAGAAACTTATTTCATGTATTTTACAGGAAAAGTGCTCAAAACTTTAAAAAGTGCCCAGTTAAAAAATCTTGTACATGTAATTAAGATGAAACAAAAAAAAAACATTCATATAAGCCACCAAACCAAACTATCCGTGATATCAGCAAGAGATTTTGACATAATCAGCTGTTTTTGTTTATAACTGCCATTGAAGGCCATATGCATTACTCCCAAGGTGCACGTTAAAAATTAACATGCATCTACCCAGCATCACTGCTGTTCAAGCACAGCCTTATTGATCTTATCTATTATTTCAAACTGTGGCAACATCTGAAATATGCAAGATTTTTTATTTATTTAATGAAGTCAACACTGAACGTTTTCTTATATAAATAAAAATGTTTTCAAGATTTTATTATTATAATATATCTCTTCAGCCGAATAAGTCAAAGTTAATTTGTCTGTACGGATATCAATAATGTGTAATATTTTTTTGAATGAGAGACCAGCCTCGCCTTGAAACATCTACATCATTTAAATGGTCAAGACCAAGACTTGAATGCAAACAGTTAAAGTCAAGTCTAATATAAACCTGGGTTAGGCCCAGATACAGCCCTCAACAACTAACATCACTATCTTTCTCTTTATCACCTTTATCACTTAACATGCACACACCTAAGCACATAGAAATATTACTTCTGTGAATTTTGCGAAGGCAGCTCACAATTACAGGAATGCAAGGCTGATTCATTCCCGGTTTCACTGTACTTTCACTGAAAACATTACCTAATGAACTCAAACCAGCTAAGTTAGTTGCGTCTCTGCTACAGTCATGTCACTTTGTTGTTATCCTCATTTCAATTAAAAATAGCGTTACCCCTATTTAGCGTAGGGAAGCACTTGGTAGATAACCAGACATAAGTATTATGGTATTATTGTGAAAACAATAAGTAAATGACCTACAGAGCTGCTGCTGTGTTAGACTGTAAACACAACACAGGATCAAGGAGGTGTCCATCACTATGACCAATACTAGGCTTTTGGGAAGACTGAAAAGAGCCTTACTGGCGTTATCACAACAAAACACGTGAATACGGAAAGCAATGTATTAAAAATCGCAAACAAAAAGGCGATTTTTTTATCAAAATCCCCTAGGCCCAGCTCTTCAGTTAGTCTAGCTTCCCTTTCTTTCACTCTCAAGTTGCTTGTAAGAAGCAAGTGTAGCAATGTGCACGCGACAGCCGGGTGTGTGACGCTGGACCAATCAGAGCGCAGAGCTCCGAAAGTTTACCTTTTATGGCTAGAGCCGGGCATCTGGCGTCATATAAAAGAGCGCGCCCAGCTCCTCAGCGTCACTTTGAGCTCCTCCACACGCAGCTAGTGCGGAATATCATCTGCTTGTAACCCATTCTCTTAAATCTACAACCCCCCAAAAACTTAAGGTGAGTTGAGTTGCAAGCTTGTTTATGATATTAATTCGTTAATGTTAATTCAGATGTTTAATTAGATTGAGCTATTAGGCTCAGTTAATTTACTGGTCATTTTGCGGTTTACGTCAAGTAACAGTTACGTTAATGTTAACGTTACAAACTTTGCTTAAATTTGTTATACTGTATTAACATGTGGTAATCGTTATACCTCTCGTCTGCTGTGTTTTTAACTATATGTAACGTAAGTGGATATGTCAGGTGGAAATGACGGCACCCGTTGTAGGCACGACGTTGAATGGTCCGGTGTGAAATAGGTTTTAAACCACTTTAATTTCAAGATGTGCTCTGGATAAGTGACTTTTTACGGTTATAAATGACTACAGTTTTAAAGGTGTTGGCGAGGCATGTCGCACACTTGCTGATGGACAGCCGGCATGTGAAGCTCTTTGTGCAGGGAGTGCTGCAGCAGGGTGTGCCCTACTTCAGCTAACGTTAGCCGGCTAACCTGCCGCGCTTAACCTAATGAAACCAATATCTTCTCTTTTGATATTTAAGTGTTCAAAGACACGTCTATTGGCTCACTTTCAGCGCGTCTGACACTTTTAGTGCAAATGGCTTTTATATATATATATATATATATATATATATATATATATATATATATACATATATATATATATATATATATATATATATATATATATAACGTTATATCGTAATGCAGCCCTTCAGTCTGTCAGTAAGGCTGAATTGGATTATTCAACTATTTAAACTACTAAAGCTTTATTAAACGTAGTTACATTATTCAACTATTTAAACTATTAAAGCTTTATTAAACATAGTTACATTATTCAGTTTTAATAACAGAAATAGTCATTTTTAAATGGTGGTTATAGTCGTGTCGGGGGAAGCAGATAGAGACTTTATTATATAAACTGAATGGTCATGAGGAAGATCGTGCTTTAGTGTGAAGTCCACTGCTGAGGAGTCATTGAAGTGACTGCAGATCTGTGACGCACTCATTTTGGGCAGACACCCGTCGAATCTCGGTTGTGTAACTGATACCAGGCGAGGATCGAAGAGGATGTGAACCTTCATTTGTGTAGAATTTAGGGAGTGGCCCTGGCGTGATGAATGTCGAAATCTGTTCCTTTTTACTGAACCCTACAACTCTGGCTGAGTGCCACACCGCCGGCAGCCGCAAAGCGGCTCGAACCATTGCCTTTTATGGTAATAATGAGAATGCGGAGGGACTTCCTTTGTCTGGCATATATGCGGCGCGCATTGACTCTAGCACCCACTAGCGGTCAGACTGTAGAATGCAGCACGAAACAGGAAGTTAACTCCATGGTCACATGCTCACTGAAACTCTTGTATGGCAGCTGTGCACTTCTAAACAGGGCTTCTCATTCTTTTGCAGTTCAGCCATGGATGATGAAATTGCCGCACTGGTTGTTGACAATGGATCTGGTATGTGCAAAGCCGGATTCGCTGGAGATGATGCTCCCCGTGCTGTCTTCCCATCCATCGTGGGTCGCCCCAGACATCAGGTGAGAAACAGGATTAAATTCAGGCTGCTTAATCGGAGTTATTTTTACTTCCTAGTTCCTTGACCTTTTATCTAATGTTAACACACTTTTGTCTTATAGGGTGTCATGGTTGGTATGGGACAGAAGGACAGCTACGTTGGTGATGAGGCTCAGAGCAAGAGAGGTATCCTGACCCTGAAGTACCCCATCGAGCACGGTATTGTCACCAACTGGGATGATATGGAGAAGATCTGGCATCACACCTTCTACAACGAGCTGCGTGTTGCCCCAGAGGAGCACCCCGTCCTGCTCACAGAGGCCCCCCTGAACCCCAAGGCCAACAGGGAAAAGATGACACAGGTTGGTTTTTGGCCATCAAGTGGTGCTTTGAAGTCTGTAGTCTATCCTGTTACCTCATTAAGTTCTCCCTTCACTCACTTCCTCCAGGCTTTGTGTCCTCTGAGCTCCTGAGTTTCTCCTCTTTTGCTGGAAGCAGCAGGTTATCTATACTTTGCCTGCCTGTTTTTGCAGTTTTCTGCCACACTCTCGTATTTCTGCACTTGTTTCTTTACTCCAGATTTCCAACTAACCTCTGCATGGATGTGTGGATTGTGTTCGGTGTTTTGTACAAAGTTAACTTCTCAAACCCTCTCTTTCCAGATCATGTTTGAGACCTTCAACACCCCTGCCATGTACGTTGCCATCCAGGCTGTGCTGTCCCTGTATGCCTCTGGTCGTACCACTGGTATTGTGATGGACTCTGGTGATGGTGTCACCCACACTGTGCCCATCTACGAGGGTTACGCCCTGCCCCATGCCATCCTCCGTCTGGACTTGGCTGGCCGTGACCTGACTGACTACCTCATGAAGATCCTGACCGAGAGAGGTTACAGCTTCACCACCACAGCCGAGAGGGAAATTGTCCGTGACATCAAGGAGAAGCTCTGCTATGTGGCTCTTGACTTCGAGCAGGAGATGGGCACTGCTGCTTCCTCCTCCTCCCTGGAGAAGAGCTATGAGCTGCCTGACGGACAGGTCATCACCATTGGCAATGAGAGGTTCAGGTGCCCAGAGGCCCTGTTCCAACCATCCTTCTTGGGTAGGTGTCCTAACAAACATTACCCTGTTCTGTGTGTGTACTTCTAGATTTGAGTTGGAGGAGATATAACTTTGGGTAACCATTCATCTTCCTTCTGCAGGTATGGAGTCTTGCGGTATCCATGAGACCACCTTCAACTCCATCATGAAGTGTGACGTCGACATCCGTAAGGACCTGTATGCCAACACTGTATTGTCTGGAGGTACCACCATGTACCCTGGCATTGCTGATAGGATGCAGAAGGAAATCACATCCCTGGCCCCCAGCACAATGAAAATCAAGGTGAGCTAGGCTCTGATTTAGGACTTCTCCTCATCAGTTTGTGTCTGCACATGTGGCACCTCTGCATCTTACTAATTGTTCCTCTCTTCACAGATTATTGCCCCACCTGAGCGTAAATACTCTGTCTGGATCGGAGGGTCCATCCTGGCCTCCCTGTCCACCTTCCAGCAGATGTGGATTAGCAAGCAGGAGTATGATGAGTCTGGACCATCCATCGTCCACCGTAAATGCTTCTAAACGGACTGTTACCACTTCACGCCGACTCAACTGCGCAGAGAAACTTCAAACGACAACATTGGCATGGCTTGTTATTTTGGCGCTTGACTCAGGATCTAAAAACTGGAACGGTGAAGGTGACGGCAATGTTTTTTGGCAAATAAGCATCCCCGAAGTTCTACAATGCATCTGAGGACTCAATGTTTTTTGTTTTCTTTAGTCATTCCAAATGTTTGTTAAATGCATTGTTCCGAAACTTATTTGCCTCTATGAAGGCTGCCCAGTAATTGGGAGCATACTTAACATTGTAGTGTATGTAAATTATGTAACGAGCCGACGTGTGGTTTTTGTACTTTCAGCCTTAAAATCTTGGGTTTTTTTTTTTTTTTTTCTTTTGTTCCAAAAAAACGAAGCTTTACCATTCAAGATGTAAAGGTTTCCATTCCCCCTGGGCATATTGTAAAAGCTGTGTGGAACGTGGCGGTGCCAGACACTTGGTGGGGCCAACCTGTACACTGACTAATTCAATTCCAATAAAAGTGCACATGTAAGACATCAACTCCTGTGTGACCTCCTGTGTTTGTGGCAGTTAACTTTAACTTAAGCCTTTTGGTAAATTCAGTCTTTAAGGGCTGTCTTTACTCAAGGTGTTATGTAGGCCTTAACATTTGTTATATCAATTCAGAGCACTAGTGTAAAGTGGGCGGTTTTCTTAGCCTGTTAAATGTAGCTTTAGTGGGGGGTTTCCCCCAAAAATAAAAGTTTTTTTTTTAAAGCAGCCTCTAATGCAGAATTTGCTCAAATTATCTTTTGAGCACATCAGCCTAAACGTATACCAAGTTAATTTGTTCATGATCTGTTGTGCTTTTCACTAAAACTACAAGTGTCTCAAAATTGAATGTTCTTAAACCTAGTTTGAAACTGCTTTTAAGTTTCCATGGGGTAAAATTATATCAAGGACTGAAGACCCTATTTTTTAAAAGTCAAATGTCTGCCACCATGGCTGACACATAACTGTTCATGCATATAAACCCAAATGTGTTACCCAATATGACTTTGGGGTGTCAAATGTATGAGCATAATCAAGCTGCTATTTGTGTAGCTGACTCAAGGGGCTAACAAAGTCAATCTCATCTATTTGATATCAGTTTCTTACATTATTAGGGAGCGGTTGTGAATGCATAATTGCTCCTTTTATATAAAGTCTACAGTACATCGTAAGAGAGCATGATGCCACCTTATGGTCAGGTGATGCTGCATTTTAATTTGTGCTTCACATAAGAGTACGGCAGATGGCGCTACACTCTCAGTAAACTTAAGTTCTTGTTGCTTTGCTTTAAGAAAACAGCCACTAAACCGAGACCAATGGTTACTCAATCAAGGTGCAAGAGTCTCCGTGTTTCCTCCTGGGAAGAATCCACAAAAAATATTTTAGTAAGAGTGATATGAAATAGAAAAACAAAACGTGGCACATATCCAATTAGCGCTAACAATATACTCTAATAAGTGGCTGCTGTTTTTAGGTTGATCCTGGTGTGCTTGAACTTCGGTTATTGATGTAGTAGATATACTTATAAATATGGGTGGCCTAGTTGCGTATAATTTACTGCAAGCTACTCCTCGTCTGACAGCACTTGATGAAAAATGATCAAGACATTTTCCTGCTGTGTACATCTGTGTGAGTGTACAGCATAAAACAGATTGTGCTTTATTAATAGCGGAGGCAGCTATCGGTGTATTGAATAACAGCATCAATATTTATTATTTATCCAACCAACATACTTCCATATTCTCTTTTTAGATTTATTTTATATGTATATGTTATAACCACTGACCATTTAGTCGATTTTATATAGCTGGCCTTAAAATCTTTCATCATTAAGCAGCGAACATAAACGATTTACAAATGAATCTGAATTCGCTCTCTACCCCCAACACAAGCACACAATGTCATTCTTCACTTCAACTTCCCACGCAGGGACGCAGTTCCCCTCCATTCATGATGAAATAATTACACAGAGGAGCAAGCCACTAATAAGTGAGTAGTGGGCGACAGAGGCATCAGCATTCACAGCGCTATTTCTTATTGATTGCGCAATTATTTGAGAGACTCATTTAGTCCTCTGTCCCACAGACATGAGCGTTTGTGATTGATTGCTTAATGCAAATTAGACTGCAGGATGTTTTAATTTTATAATGAACAGAAGCGAGGTGTTGTGCCTGTGATATGGACGAGCTCCAGTGTCATTAGATCTATTTTGCTCGGGGCCCCTGTAGAGCTGTGGTCAAATGAGCACCGGAGGTCTCAGAACAATTTCGTGGTGCCTCACAGTGTCCGGTCCGACTGAGCGTCTTCTGCTCACAGCAGTGTCACCTACAGCACAGACCCTCTGTATAACCAGTGCTATTTTACTCTCATTGAGATGCTGTTATGGTTTTTAGAGTTATTAATATTTGGAATGTTTTATTTAATTTAATTTGTTATATGTAAAGTTTTTGCATCATTCTTTCTTTTTAATAATAATAATTAATAATATAAATATAAATAATATAAATAATTGTTATGTATTTTTATATATTATTTGTATTATTTCAGTTTGAGTTATTTTGCATAATCATAAAGTTGGCTTTGCAATGAGCTAAAACAATATAAGATAAGATAAAATAATATTTAAAATAAATATTTTTAAATGGACCACCAATTAACTTCTTAATTTATTTTTTAAAGCGAATCAAATTTGTTGTCACCTAACCCCAAAATAAAATGAAATATTTAATTAAAAACCAGTCTGTCCTATAGGTTTTATTAATTGTAAATTTAGTGAATGAAGTTAATTTTAGTTCAACAACTTAAAATAAATATAAAATAAGGAATTGCCTTGGCAACTAATTGAAGTTAAGCTTTTTTTTTACATGTTAATTTATTTCAGTTACTTTTTTTTTCAGGAACAAAAAAAATTTTTTTTTTTTTTTTTTTTTTTTTACAATGAAACACTTTTTCATTTATGTATCTAATTAATGAAACGTCTGTAACATTGTTTGGTTAAAATTGCTCAGTGGTAGTGTAAAAAACACATTTTTTTTACCCTGTCAAAAACAGCTCTTTTCAGAGCAAGCCATTGAATTTTCCTTTAAATGTTAATGAGCTCTGCTGACCCCGCCCATCTCTTCTGAGCCACTTTTCGGAGAGAGATGGTAGACTTTAACTGCATTTATCGAGAAACTTGCTAATTAACAAATTATTAGGAGAGGCGATTTGCAAAGATTCACTAATAAACATTCCATTCACTTCTTTTGTTGGTGAAGTTGAATCAAGAATGATTCGGTGCTGAAACGCCACTGTCAATCAAACTATCGTGGGAGGGGCCTGTTGTGTGACGTCACACAGACAAGCAACTGAAATCGTCTCGATTTGCGAAAGTTGTAAAGATTTTAGTAGATTAAAAAAAAAAAAACCTCTGGGTGGATTTTGTGTACACACTGCCAACACATATTTCAGTTCAAACAGCTTGTAAAACTGCATGTACTTGTGACAAAGTGACAAAGGTTTTTAATGGTTTTAGTTTGAATTAACAATAAGAACCTGATCCTGCAGCCAAAAGAGAGGAACAATTTTCTGGTTTTCGACTACATAAATATCTGGGCTGCCAGATGTTAAGTATCTGTGATGATCTAGGATTTTTCTAAATTCATGAAATAAATTTTTTCATCATACAGTGAAGTATAATTGATTGGTTACAGTGTCCTTGTACAGTTTCATTTGAAAAGAGCATCTCTCACTTATAGTACAGAGTCCCATTTCCTGCAGAGCCCAAGGGACAGTTCTAATGGCAGGTAACTCATCATTAGGAGACAGTTCTGCAATATGTTACAATTCTCATGAGAAGCCACTTAGATGCTACTGTTTCCTTTTGCAATTTATATTTTTATTTCAGTTCATATGAAATACAGCTTTTAAATGACTGTTTGACACAAAGAATTTGCATTGTGAATGCACAATGAACTCTTTCTAGAATTATATGTAAAAAATAATGTCTCCTAACTCCGATATAAATTAAGCCATTTCATTAAAAGCATGGGGAATGTGCCACACTCAAGGACATTGAGAAAGATGTTGTCTGAAGTGATGGATGATCCACGAGGGGCACCCAAACGCAGCCAGTCTGTCCTTTGAGCAATTTAACTCAGGCTTCAAATGAAAAATACTGAGAAAGTGAGATCAGCCACCTGGACGTCAAATCTTCAGCTATTCTAATAAATAATATCTCATCTTTCATCTTCCAGTCTTAGAATAATAAATCAAATCATGCAAATAAATAAATGCTTAATTCCAAGTTCAATTTGCTTGCGGATTAGAGGCTTTCTGAGCCGTTGAGGGATTCAATACAATGTCCCTATTCACCGGATGTCACATTCATCATGGCTTTCATTACAGCTCTGCACAGGCTCGAATTATGTGCTTTACGCCGTCATTCCACAAAGTCAAGGTGTTGTGATCATCGCTGCATTTCTTTGTCTTGTGCAACAAACACGTGATTCCACTTTAAAAAGAATCAAACCAAGGATTCTTTATTTCTCCATGCACTAAACAATAACAAATATTTGCCATCTTTTCAAGCACTACAGGAAGCATTTGGGTGCCTGTTCTGCATTTCATAACTGTAGGCCTGTTTTTCATTAAGCAATAATATGAATATACCAGCCTGCTTACTAAAATCTGCTTTGTACCCTAAATACTAATAACAACCATAATGACATGGAGTTAAACAGAAAGCCAGATGATGAATTAAAGATCATCATAAATATCCCTTTCCATGAACAATTGCTAATGCTATGTTACCCATACAAAGACAAAATAGCATCATTGTAACACACGGCTGTAAACACTGACTGAACAACTTACAGTGTAACATAACCAAAATAAGCAAAACTGTTTACAGTGCTGTAAACGGTTTACTACTATTTACAGTAACATTACATGTGCTGACAAAATGTGTATTGTGTTCATTTGAAATGCTTTTTACAATTATAGTACGAAAAACACAACAACTGGATTTGCTGCAAATCATTCAAACTTACCTATAATGGAAAAAGGGTTTATTTTGATTATTGCTAATTGTATATATTTTATATATAAGCCCTGTGAGTGTATCAGATGGTGCAAACTCTCAATCAACAGCTGAAACTGCTATATTATAATTATCATGATTACAGCATGTAATCATTGCTTAAATTTGTATTCATCATTTCTGCTTAAATACTGTCATTAACTAACTGCATGATTTGTATTATCCTAAAACTATTGCATTTAGAGCCTTGTATTTCTATCATATGGATATTACTTTGACACACTCACCTCTGATAACAGATTACCCTTCACTGTAATGTAGAAACATGCATTTTATGTAAAGCTGCGTTAAAACGATATGCCTATGCAAACACTTCACAAAAAATTAAAAATACAAATTATAATAGTATTAAAAAATCAAGTATTTTTTTACCATTGCTTAATGTAAATACCATTGTGAAAGTAAACATTATAACCTAAATCCCCATAATGCACGGCTGTAAAGGGATAGTTAACCTAACAATAGTTTGTTTAATAACTCATGTCGGTCTAAACTTCACATTAAGCTATAATATGGCATTTAAAGATGTGTGATATAACACCTGATTCATACTCTGTAATGTTTTTGTTTGTTAGTTTTTTTTTTTCGGGTGGGGGGAGGGGGGGTTTAGGAACTTGACAGTTCTTGATCAGCACTCAATTTATTGTATGGAAAACATCAACTTTCTTCTTTTTTTTGTTTTACAAGAAAAAAGAAAAGTCAAACAGGTTTGGAATGACATATGGATGAGTTTCTGATGACAAAATTGTCCTTTTGGGGCAACCGTCCCTTTAAGTGTCTTATTGCATGACTGAAACACTTATTATGTGGTGTACAAAGGCATTAATCAGTATGTCCTGAGATAAAATGAGTGTTTTCCACTAATAACTATCTTATTATAACATTATGACACCTGAATATTCTTGTGGGACGATTCTCTGCAGGCCCTAATCCTCTGACTGATCTCTTCACAGCCCATTGATCCTGCTGTCTTCATTTAAACACAGCTTTGTGTTTGTTGTAATGTGCACACAAGTGAGTAACAGCAGCCCTCCTGTGCTCTGTTTGCATGTCGTCAGGGGAGCTTTATGTCACGCTCCAGCTCTGAACGGATATACGTCCAATAAACATAGTGCTCAGTGATGCCCTTACTAAAAAGTGCCATGTGCCTTGGACATTTTCTACAGAATATGTCAGTCATATAGAACAGCCATGGGGGCATCACTGTTAGAAGGGTTCGTGAGATGGTGCCCAGATGGCACAGCAGGTGCAGAGTCCCGCTCTGGGCACATGGTTAGAATGTACCTGTCAAAAAACACACTTCATCCTTGAATCTGTACATCTCCCTGTACATCTGTGTTTTAGCTCACGCAGCTGGAGGTGACATCCCTGCAGCATCCAAGACATTTACAGCGCAGTCACGAGATGGGAAGGATGAAATCTCAGGAAATGGGAATTATTTTTTGCTTAGCGGTCAGCCTATTCATTACTAAAGCTTTCAAGCTTCTTAAAAGGCACAAAAGCAGTAAAGTAAATGCACACGAAAAGTGACACCATATCTTATATTATTCTGAAGCCTTATACGATACAACAGAGAAACAGGGTTCTTATCATTAACTAAAGTTCCGTAAATGTCATGCAGCTCCATAACTCCATAAATGTCACACAACAAGGGCACAACAATTTCTTTGACTGTTTCTTGCCAGTGGAATGATCTTACCAACCTCATCCAGAACACAGAATCACTGACAACATTCAAGGGACATTCATCTCATCTCTTCTGTGAGCACTTAACCGCATCATTCTGAAGAATAAATAAATAAATAAATCAATTCCTCTATGCTGTGACTTTTTCTTAATCCTTCCTTGCTCTAGCTTGTACTATTCCAAAATATGTCTGAAACTTTGCCTCAAAAGCACTTCTCATATTTCTTTTGCCTCTTTATGATGAATTGCTTGTATTACTCATTTGTAAGTCACTTTGAAAAAGCATCTGCTAAATGAAAAAACGTAGATGTAAAAAAATTGATAAAAATGCATTGAAATAAAGCAAAAATCAAATAAAAATATTAAGATGAAAACCTTTAACTTAGTCAAGCCAATGTTATTTGTTTAATTTAAACAGAATAACTAAAATTGTGCACTAACCGGAAGTAAATAATAATAATAATCTAAATCAAACTACTAATAAAAACTATAAGAACATATAGATAACCAAATAGTTAATATATCTAAATATTTAATAATTAAATTTAGTTTTAGCATCATATAGAAGCATAATTATAAAACACAGTCAGTCTATTTACTGACAAAAAACTTGATTGGCTTCTATGGACATAACTAAAACAAATTATTATTTGCAGTTTAGTGAGTGAGTCCGATGATTCTGTAACTGCTTTGATTCATTTAGTTTAGTGAAGGATTCATCCTACTGATTCAAATCAGACTTTTTAAACTATTCATTAAAAGAACTGGCTCATCGAGGCTTTAATTAGGGAATTAGGCCTAGTCCATGCATTTGTTGGATTCTCTAAAAAGAACCGACTCATTAATCTGTGAATCGAGTTATAGTACACTGGTATAGCGTATATTGTTTTTGCCTACAGTCCACAACAAAGTCCTCAATATTGACATTTTTTAAACTAAGTTACTTTCAATGTAGAGCGCGTACTCATTGTAAAACAGGTACAATTTTTAATCTTGGCGCTAAAGATTCAGAAGCAGTTGCATAAATTCTGTAGCTTTAGATCGACGCAGTCTGCATAGAAAACGAGAGGCACATGGTTTTAGAGTGACATGAAGGATGTGTAAATGATGACAGAATTTCTTTTTTATTATATGTACGAGCTCTTCTTTTAAAGGTGTTTTTGAGCTAATGGACACTTTGACATAGAGTGCCACTTTGTTTATGTGACTCATTCCGTCAAGCTGTTGAAAGCTGACAGAAATGTTCCAATCCCCCATGGTCTCTCTCTCTCTTAACCCCGGGACAATCTCAGCTATCCTGCTGCTCTCCAGATGCTGTGATCTACAGATGAAGGGCATCAATCAATCTCTAAGGACATGGGGTGTAGAATGAATCTAATGAGCTCAGAGGGTACACTGAACCTTGTGGCCTCTCTGCCAGTCTCCGTTCATTCACTCAGGGTTGAACTAGGATGAAGTTATTGTGTATTGTGGAGTTCACCGCATGTGTGGAAAAAGCACTTTGCTAGTAGCACAGGCAGACGTGTTATACATTCAGTGCAGTGCCTGTGAATGCTGTGCGAAACTAAAAACGCTATAGTGACTATGATGGATTAGATTCTTTTCAAGTTAGGAAGTGCGGAGCTGTGCAAGGCTTGATTGAACATCACAGTGGCCGTCTACATGCCTGCAGTGAGCAGAGAGTCCTAGCTCTCTCGGCAGGCTTGGCACCGCAGGGCAGCTAAAAGGAAAAGAGAACGAGGTTTACTTTTTAACATCCTGGCGTCAGTCGTCGCTGAGTGAACCCTACTTTCAACACACGGTTTACAGGATGAAGCTCTGCGCTTCAGGCATGTTTACAGTGGACCGGACCATCTAATGCAAGAAGGTAAAGACCCTCCAGGCAGTTTGAGTGTTGAGAGCTCCTTCTTCACTGTTTGTTCCTTCAGAGGGGCACGGCGGCAGTGGGATGTGAGAGCTCGGTGGTGGCCCTCCATCTGGGACTCCTGTCAGAATATTTGAGGCAGACCTACCGGATCCCGCAGGAAAGGAGACCTTTACCCCTCCAGGCAACAGGGATCAATGGTCTCCTCTGCCTCTCTTTGAGCAGATGAATGCATCATATGTTAGCATGCAGCGAGAGCGCTCACAACCCTCAGTGTGTCGTTTCAGAGCATTCACTTCACACGCATTCTTTTACGCAAAGAAGCATTAGTCAAGATTTGATTAAAATTCAAAACCGCCTTGGCACTTTTCTGAGTGCGAACTGCTTATGCATTCGCACTCTCGGGCTGCATATTAAAAAAGCATGCTTTGTTATTACTGGCAAAGGAGCTGCACTGCGAGTACTTTCAGTTGATCTTGGTGGAGATGCTTTTGTCAGATTAATAACCAGATAGTGAACCATTTGAGAACACAGCAGTCTTCTATCCGCTTCTTTATTATGAAGTAGTAAAAAGAAAATGTCTCACACAATCTAAACATTTGAAAAGGCACATAATGGAAATGAGGAAAATAAGAAAAGACTTTAGATGGAAAAGGGTGGAAACAATTTTCATCATTTCCCATTCAGTCTGTTAAGCTGTGGACAGTGAAAAGAGTTTAATTTTGTCATGAACTAAACATACATGCATATGGTAAAGCTAAACACAGAAAAATCCATCAGAGAAAAAATATTGTGACAAATATGCAATTATTATAATAAAAAAATCTATTTCAGAAAGGCTTGTCTGATTTTAAGAGCCCTCTGAACAAAACAAAAAGGTGAATATATACTAATTTTAATATGAGTTATTGTTGCTTGCAAAGAAATTATTTAGTCTGAATACTCAGCTATTTTTTAATGGTTGTCATTGAAGAAAAAATACTTGCCCTAAGAGTGTGTAAAGCATCGACCAGAAGGGGCTAATGGTGCCATTATAATACGCTAAATTTGGTCCTAAACAAGCACAATAAAGCTACAAGCAAAAAAAAAAAAAAAAAAAAAAAAAGGTATCCTTACATAAGGCTACTGTGACAAGAGGTATTTAGCAGACGGAAAATTAGCCACACACACTTGGCGGACATAGTGTATGTGTAGTGTATGTGACGCTCCATCAAAATGTGTCAGACATCACAGTGGGCCATTTGTGGAAGAAAAAAATCAGCAAAAACACTGAATTTTGATTCTTGTGTTTTATGTTGTTTTTGATGAAACAAAGTCTCAGCTTTCAAACTATGTCAGTTTCATTATGAAATTCAAGAAATACATTTATTTGCATTTAGCTAAAACTGTAAATATAACTATGAATATATGCACTAAAAATGCATTGATTATTTTTGTCACCATTTATTGATGTCTCAGTTACTGAAACGTATGCTTGAATAAATTAAGCATAAATGTAAAAAACAAAAAACACCTGTTAAGATTTTTTTTTCATAACTATCCACAAATCCATGATTAATCCTAATCTTGTTTGCAGTCAATCTAAATACAAATTCGATTTTAATGATATTTGTGTAGAATGAAGCTTATCAACTAATTATCACCAGATTGAACTGACAATTTAATAGATGCTAAATGAAACCTGGCACTGCTTTAAGACAGAAAGTAATAACATCCTAGCCTAGCTTTTGTGAGTTATTCTTCAGGACAACAGCCAATTTATACTGGCAGTTGAGAAGAGCTTCATTACATCCCACCGTTTAAAACTGTGACAGTCAAAACTCCAAAATGTTCATCGGGCTGATTGGATATAACTTCATTTGAAATGATTCCCTGTGTAAAAACACTTCATTCTGGGCCAAGCATTGATGGATGAAACCAGCCCTTGACTGCACGGTTTGTGGATTCTATTGAGGGTGACAATTCTCCTTCAGTCGATTTCCTCCTCAATGGCAAACTGAATGGGCGTCGCAGCAATGTCCCCCACCAATGTCAAATCATTCTCTGCAACACAGAGCCAGAATTACTGTTAAATAGCCCTCCTCAAAAGACATCCTTCCCAGGTGTGTGGGGCACATTTGCGAATCTAGCGGCTGCTGAAGTCGCTCTGCTGGCAGAAGAACGGTGTAGATGGCCTATTGCTGATTAAAGCCCACCTTCCTCTTTGACAAACGTCACAGCTAGAGGAGGTGAGCAGCCTTTATTAACACCTCCATCTATCAGCCCTTCACTTGTAGGGACCCAACTGCTAATTCCAGAATAGATTGACAGTAATTTGTTAACGGTGACTTGATAGGAAGGCAGCAGGAAAAGCAATCCTCCCAGTGATAGATCTGTTTTTTTTTTTTACCCAGCCTCCACTCAGTCTGCATACTTTGGCAATCTTTTGGAAAAGTGCTCTGCAGGGTTTGAAGGTCCCATTTTGTTGAACATATAATGGCTCTTTATCCAACCACTGCAACCCCCACCCCTCCTCTAAACTGCCTTTTGCTCAGTTTGATTTCCAGTTGTCTGGTTCTCACTCGCGCACACCCTCTGCCTGAAAGAAAACGCTGAGCTGGAGCCTGGCTTTTCACCTCCATAACTCAACTTTGGGGCACAGCTTATTACCAGCATGGCTGATGTTGTTGTTGATGATGATGTTGTTGCAATCAATAGCAAAGCATGTTTGACTAGGTTGAATGCTGGGAAATCATCGACGTGAGTCGCATGCAACTTCCATCATACAATATGCGACTCGACAACAGAAAACCAAGTGGGAATGCTTGTGAACTGCATTTTACATTCACCCTTAAATTGCCAAGGAACATATGCCACCACTAGATAGTCAATGTGTGCTCAAAGGCACCATCAGAGTAAATACATCACAGCACGTCAGCGCAGCTAAACAAACGCCCCTCTCTGATGAAGCACTGCAAAACAAATTGGAAGCGCTTGACTGCAGATTTCATTATGAAGTCTGGTAATAAGTTCATGGGACTGAATAACCCACAGATACTATGATTCACTTCCATCATGCAATTTACCTTTGTCATTTTACTATAAAAACCATGTGCAATCTCAGCCGGCCCCTTCAAAGACAGCTAATAATGTACAAAAACACAATGCAACTGGTCATTTATTGCTTTCCGTAAAAAAATAATAATAATAATAATTTTTTCTTGTAAAAGATGACCATTTCCAGCAAAATGACAGTGTGATATTACCAAGGCTCTGGGCATCTCTCTCTTGCCACAATGGGAGCCCGGAGATTCGGTGACAGTTGGAATTGGGGAGTCAGCCACTAATGTATCCACACAGCAGGATATTGGAACAACAAGGCAAATGGCTCTCATGTGAGGAGCCGAGGTCCAGTGCACACATTTTCTTGGTTTATTCCTAACAGGTGCACACACACGCATCGGCGCTGTGTGTTGTTCTCTCATTTTGTCTTAATGCTGAGGCGGTGATTGCTATGCCCCGGAGATCATAATATGAACAGGGCCCTCCCTGAAGCGGTTTGTACAGCCGAGAGCGCGGTCAGACATGCATCTCTGCATTTCATACAGCCATAAATCCTGTTTCTGTTGAGGGGGAAGCAATTTGGTAGGCGGAGCGATATGGGCCATGACAGGACCGGGTCTTGGGCCTTAGAGCCATGAAACAGGCCTTGTGGCCCCAAGCAATGCCTGTCGACTTGTTTGCTGTCAGCACATGCAGTAATGAAGGAAGGCAGAGGCTCTGGACTGAGACTCCTTCCAATCCACAGACCCCAGAGGGTCAAAGCACCACAACACTGAAATGAAGCCATTTTCTACCTAGCAATCACTTCTGAATTATTCCACTTTCCCTTTTATACTGAAGGAAATGAGACTGCCGGTAAATGTTTGTTTTTATACTGCAATCATTCTAATGGGTCATAAAAGGTAAAATGCTCCCACAATATGGACGACCCTTGCTCAGAGGAACGTAATGTTTAATGCAGTCCTAAAACAAACACTTAATCATATCTCCATTCAAACGCAGCTTGTGATTGGTAATGGTGAAAATCAGCCACGCTTCCATTCGGAGGCCATTTTACGCTGGCCTTGGTGATCGAAGACACAAAATGGACTCTGGATATTGAGGGGAAATGTGGAGAGGAAAAGTCAACCATTAGCGTGTAGAACTTCAAATGGCATCCCTGGTGAGAGATTGAGCTGCCGACGTCCTCTCCATCACAGTACACTTCCATCGTTTGGCGTGCGTTAATTGTTCCATGCCTCAGTTCGTTAAATGAGCACTCCTGAATAGTTTATCATGATGGAGGGTATGAATATTGCATGCTTGCTTTCTGCTTTTTTTTTGGTCTTATTAGCATAATGTTTCTTTGTGTTGAGCTGTGGCCCCTTCTGACAGAGGATCATAGCTAGTTTTCAGAGAAGAAGCTGGCCTTTGGTGGGTTTATTGGAGGGTTTAATTGCTTTTATGTGCTTTGACAGCAGCGGTTGACTCCCGCAAGGCCGTAGCCCTGCTCTTTAAAATACTCACCTTTTTTTGGGGGCCGGGGGGGCTGGGGGGGTGGAGTGGCGTTATAATGCATGTAGCCATGGAGTATAATATATGCTCCCTTTGAGCAACCGCATCTCTTTGACTGTTGTCATTTTCACACACAGCAGGAGTCGCCGATTACTCGGGGCACATTATTGAACCGTAGATGCCTTTGCACCCAGGGCTCCTGTCCTCTCGTTTATTTAAATACAATTTCATGATAATTCTGAGGTGGTACACCTTTGAATATTTTTTTATTCACATGTGAATTCTCTCGTTGCTGAAAGCACAAGCAGAAGAGTGTTGGGAGAGTCATTAGTCTGTAATTTATCATACTTACTACACGTCACGGGGTGTATGTGATTCTCTGATAGCGCCAAAGAGACTCTAAAAAATTTTCTCATGCAATGCCACTGCTTAAGTGATTGACATTAAAACTGCCTGCGTTCTGATGTGTTGACTTGTCATCAATGCAGCAGGTTCAAACACATCTTTAGCCTGAATGGATCACAGGTTGGTTTTGTTGTTGCGTTTTGGTTTTGAGTGCCTTTACACTGGAGATATGGATGGATTCGTTTCTCCTTTGTCTTTATGAATGTGATCCATGAAAGGATCATGAAACCCTGATGAAATATAGTGAACCCAAATGTTGGAGTTAAAGAGAGTTCAGTGCAAAACTAAAAAAATTCATCATTTACTAATTTTGTCTTTGCAAACCTGTATGACTTTCTGTCCCTTTAAGAATGAACTATTTCAGCTAAACCTACTTCACAGCTATTTGTTTTAATCATAAACAATCTTTCTGCTTATTTATAACATTAAAAACCCATGAGATCATGATGCACGCCTCTATATGCAAGATGCATTTTGTCAGTAATAAAATTTAGGCGCACTTCTGTTAGATTGCATTATGCTAATTTTATGCCACTACAAGCAAAATCAAAGACATGCATTTTGAAATCTCATCTGCAGTGCTAATGGAAATTGAGAAGTTGAGCTTTTGATGGAGAAAAAAATAAGTCAAGGGCTTTAAATTCAACATGATTTGTGACAGCACAAAGCAAGCATTCTTTCCGATTTCACAAGCACTTAAAATGCAATCTCTTCCTTATTTAGACTACTGGAATAGTGAATGGTTTCAAACAGTGAGGTCACAGTCACACTAGCCCACTAACAATAGAAGTTCCCTCCAAAGAGTACACTTTAATTCTAGTTCACCATGGTAGTCTAGAGATCAGTGAATACGCAAACAAGTTTTGCCATCTTGGCAGGGAGGTGGCTCATTTCCACTTAAGAAATAATTTATGAATGGTCAACACAGCAAACATGACTCCCTTGGTAACATTAATTGCTCAGGAAATGACCCAATCCCCCCCCCCCCCCCCCAAAGCAAGCTTGGTTCTGTCGAATTCACTAAAAATGTTGCACTAGCATTAGCAAAATGAGCTCAGCTTCAGTTCAATGCAACATCAGCTGCTATAAATTGTAAATTGTTCCAGGAAGCACTAAAATGGCATCCTGATGGCTGTGATTGCTCACAAGGGAGACTAAGAAACCACCTCTTGCCTAACAAAACACCCTGGTGACCTTTTGAATCTATTGCACCAGTGTGAACAGTGTGCAGTGAATCATCACGCATGCTGAAAAACACTCTTTCAGAAATGAGATTTTTAAAGGAAGAGAGGGAAAACATTCCATTGCCGGTTAAATGGCTCAAGGACTGCCTTAACACAAATAACACTCATTCAATAGAGCACCACAATATTTTCACAGAGGACAGCATTCATTTTCCTCAATGTGGACATTAATATGCAATTCAGCCATGTTGTAAGATGAAACCTTTTTACAGCATTCCTGCGGTCACATGACTGAAATTTCAGTATGATCACGGTCATAAGGAAGATTACACTACTAGTCTTATTGATTTGTTCTCACAGGCATCTTTAAAGATGCACTTATACAGCAAATGACAGGGGCTGTAAAAAGCTCATCAAGTCGTAATAACAGTTCTCCAGAAAGGTTTTGGATCCAAATACCATGTGGATTATCGAGGCAAATCAGAGCCAGAGGGTATTACACACTCGATTAAAATAGTGAAAAATGCAACAACACAAAAAAAAAAAACCCCAGACAAACTCAATTCCATTTCATGACATTTATTGATGAACTAGAAAATACTGAGATACTAAAAGAATTGAAAAACACTGATAATGCTGGTTGCGTCAGTAAAAAAATAAAATAAAATAACAAAAAAAATTCAAATTCCATAAGTTCACACACAAGTCAACAGTAATCTTTAATATCGGTTCCAATGTAAAAAAAAAAAAAAAAAAGTATTTCGTAATTTTGCTTTTTACAAGATTAAATGTGTGTACAAAGTATATCCATACTCCTCTCCCCCTCTCATAAAGGATCATTTACAAAACCTTGATGCTTTAAAATTTCAAAATAATTTCAAAATTATAGCTTTTTTTTTAACGTTTTATTATTATTTTTATGTTGTAACAGGACCATATCAATGCTGAAGGAACCGCAGATGAAGACCAGTGAAGGACCAGCCTCCAGTCCACACTAACTCTCTCTCTCTCATCATCTCCCACATTCATGAACACGTTCCTTCCCTCGCTAGCAGCTACCTCACAGAATCCAGATTCAGCAGTATTGCACGTTAAGCATGGAGGACGATTATTCCGAGAGGGGGAATGCCATATAAAAAAAAGGTTTGAACAGAATCATGCAAACAGTGAACTCTAGAACACTTCTACTCGGCTATATACGGTTTTCTAACAAGCCAGTTAAACCTTATACATCATAAGATACGCTCAAACGGACCCTGGACGAGTAGCAGAGGACTTCAGCGCTTCATCCCACATGACTGCTACCAGCAGAGGCCACTGTCTCATTCAGTGACCCAGCCTGCATTCACGTTACACTACGCCACAAGAAGCAAAATATACTTTTCATGATTGCTCTAATATTATTCCTAGAAGCATATACGCGATTTCTAAAACATGCAGACAAAAATACTCTAAAAAGTGCTTTTAGCTTGACTCAAGCTCCGAGTAAACTTTTGTTTTGAGGGGCACTTAATTTGTACAACTCGCTAAACAGGCAAAAACATTCAACACAGATCTGTTTTTAGAAGATTGCGTCTAATAAAATAAAAAAAGAGAGCTTGCTTATTGTTGCTTCAGATTCACTGTGCATTTGAAGATCATTTGGCATCTGAATTAGCTTTGGGTGCATGTAAAATCCTCAATCAAATTAGGTGACTTAGAAAAACAGTCCAAACAGGCTGAATATCGTTTTAAGCCTCAAGACCACACATACAATGATAAAACATGTTAAGAAATACAACCTATTGAATATCAACAAGATAATATCTCTTTAAGAGAGACCGGGCAATGTGATATGAAACGTACACAAAATATATATATATATATTTTACACATTTCAGACGGTTCTACTATACGTAATAGTGTCAACATTTCTATAATATAAAGACATTTCCAAAATACTGAGTAGGCCAAATATTTTCCAGTCGCAGAGACTGGAAGTCTCTAGTGTCCATACCCTTCTCGAACTCACTATTCTCCCTCTAAAAGCGGGAAAAAATAAAACAAAACAACAGAAAGAACCAAGTGTCTAATGAACATCATTCACAGAGACATCAGGGCATTCATCATGGCGAAAGAATTAAAAACAGGCAATGGTTTAAAAGCCTACATTTCAGTGACATTTCTTTCACAAGTGGAAAATACCACCAAGAGAAAATATTAAAAAACAAAAACATGAAACGTTGAACCAAGGTGGGAGGTAGAAAGAATTACAGAGTTTAAAAAAACTGGGCTGGGCAACAACAACAACAACAATAGTAGTAGTAGCCTCTTACCTCATCTTTTCTATACATCTTGATAACCATAATTGTTTAAACAAGATCAGTACAGAATAAGATCATCTAATGGTTTTAGTTTCATTAAAAAAAAAACACACATAGACATGAGAAGCATTTAAGAACAGTTTCCTTCCAGCATCAAACAACACTTTAAAAAGAAAAAGACATTCATGCCTCCTCTGAACCGTAAGAATGAGGCACAAATAAGAACCATAATTGCAATTAAGCAAATAAGGTGTTTGCTAGTCTCTTCATCCATGTAAGGATGCCATAAATCAAATACATTTGACTGGTCTTGATTAGAGAAGCAGCGAATACATAGCCTGGTCCTAACTGCCTCTGATGACTGATGGCACTTTCTCTGGAACACAATATCAATCAGAAGGAGCTGTCTTCAAAGACAACATTCAGACTTTGATTCTGCCGGTACACGGCAGCTTTTACGAACCAAGGTTAAGGCTATTAGGAAAGAACCAGAAAACGAGATGGAAAAAAAAAAACGTAGACTTGAGAAAGGCAAAAAACAACTCCGCTTTCGACTTTAAGCGCTAACAGATAATGCCACCTGCACTGCTGCCACTTGTTTATTCGAAGAAAGTGCTTTCATGCATGAGATGTAATTGCTTTCTGTGGGGGATAATTTCAGAAAAAAAGAGAAAGCAGAGTAAAATAGACACGATAAGCAAGTGTAGCCTGATT
This sequence comes from Carassius carassius, assembly GCF_963082965.1. Taxonomy (NCBI): domain Eukaryota; kingdom Metazoa; phylum Chordata; class Actinopteri; order Cypriniformes; family Cyprinidae; genus Carassius; species Carassius carassius. The sequence continues at coordinate 37,766,260 of NC_081755.1, read as the reverse complement.
AAACCGTGCTTTTAAACTCTCATTCTCCATCTCTCACTGACCCTGAGAAGCAATGAGAGAACTAAAATGGTTTTCCCGCAAAGCGCTTCACGTCCACCTGAACAGGGGATTGTCTAGGGAAGTCTGTCCTGTGTTAAGACCAAGGGCAGAATTTAAGTGCTTTCAGTTGTAAAACTGCATTATGGGACAACTGGCTTCGAACACAGTCAAATCCCACGAACCATCGGTCCTGTAATAGTAGTTTTGATATCAAGATTACATTACGTCGTCAATGTAGTGGGCATCTGAGATTCCAGTAACGACTTACAAGATCTGTACTCTAAAACTTCCTGATATTTGTTAACATTTTTTCACAGTTTATTAAAGCTTTTTTTTTTATTCTTTTGATGCTTTAAAAAAAATTATCGTCACATAAATCTATGGTACACGAAAATAAAATATATTTGTCCATATCATATATAGCTTGTATGCATGTATTTACAAACGGGCGACATCTGCATCCGTTTCCGTCCCAGGAGAGCCCTTGACTCAAAAAAAGAAACCTTTCTGCCGCTGTGACTGAGGGCCGAGGTTCGTATATAAATATTCGGATAGATCTTCTGGGCCACTCGGTGGAAAAGTGACTCACACTTTCCTATTAATAAACAGTCCTTGCAGGCTCGCAGTTCCTTCTTTTAAGTGCTTCTCACATGGGCCACAGCTTTACGTCTGCTATCGTTTTACCTGTCTGAGTTCATTAGCCAGCCCTTGAAGTTCTGCCAGGGATCTAGCAGCAGTAACTGGACAGCGGAGCGTGTGGTGGGGACGACTCTCTGGGCAGAAGTGTGACATGGCCTGTCAGCTTTAATTACTCTTTCCATTGTTGGTCCCACAGCCAAAGAAGCTGGTTCCAAGCAGGCCTTCTCACCCGGAGAATGAGTCCTGCAGAAGTGGTGTCACCTCCATTTCAGCCGCACCGTTGATGGCTGAGGCAAACAGGGCTCAGGGGTGCAGATGCAGTTGACCTTTGAGACATTTTTGACGCTGGAGATTCCCGAGAACATCATTTGTCCACCACAATCATTGAGCAGACCAAACACTTGCGATGAACTTCGACTCAATTTGACAATACGGTCACCATCGTGTTTGAAATGATGGGCATCTGTTGAAGTGATCTCAACGTCTTTGTCAGGACGTTTTCTGTACTCATCTGATAAGTCGGGCTTTGGGTGAAGCAAACACATCTTGTCTACCCCTTGTATCTCATTCGTTTGGTTCCACGCGCCTCATTTGTTGATCCTCAGCAGATTACAGGCACCCCATCCGTGTTGAATATCATTCCCGTGGTGGGTTCATAAGTGCCGGCCAGGTAGTAGAGGTCTTCGCTGTCTTGGTACTTCTTAGTTTTAATCATCTGCTCATATTGCTCAAGGCTGACCACCAGGCATTTATGAGAAATGGTCTGGACGTCATTCTCATCAATGTGAGAGGACTGGTAGAGGGCCCGCTGGAAAGAGAAAGCAGAGAGAGCTATCGGTCTGTTTTCACCCAGACAAAGAGGATCGAACCATTTGCTGGATTGGTTTTCTTACCTCCATGAAGTCTTTTCTCTGGTTGGAAGCCTGCAGAACAGCAGGACGACTTTGGCCAGACATTTGTTCCCAGTTCTGCCAAACAAAATTTGATTAGTTACAAACCCAGATAAAGGCAAGACTGGGACAGATCAAGTACCGTTCCAGTACTAACATCATAACGCTGTGCCCGCAAACCATTATTCTTGTTTAGCAAAGGGAGATGAAAGTAACCTTTTTGTCATGAAGTTTCTTTCCAGGGTTGGTTTCCTCAGGATGATAGAACCATTTGACACGGACCACCATGTTGTTTCCCCAGGACTCCCACATGCTCTGGATGTGTCCAATGAAGGGGAGGTTGGGTCGTCCGGCAGACAGGAACACGGCACAGTCTCCAATACGGATCATTTCCTTCCCACGCATTATGGCTTTGTAGAAAAGCTTCTTCGCCTTCCCTTTCATTCCCCGCCTCTGTCAAAAGTTGAAGCAAAAGGATATTTCTTTGGGCACTTTTATGTCCTTTTATTAAAAACGAATAGGGTTTTTTTTATATATATGAAGGTCACATTAAAATTATCTTGGAAACTTTTTACAAGGCCTTTATTTGTATTTGCATTTTACAACTTTTTAAAATAAAATGTCATTTTTTTTATTTTTAACTATGACACTAAAAAAAAAAAAAAAATGAAAACTTCTCTGGACTTTACTCCATGCAATAAATGATTTGAGATGTTGTAGATAAAGCATAGGTGGGACTTCAAGAAAGATGCAATCCTAAAATCCATTGTCTTACCTGAGTAGGCTTTCCAAACCACTTCCACAACTGTCTGGCAGGAAGGAAAGCGGAGATCTTGGGCCTGTTCTCAACGGAGGGTAGCCTCTGTCTTTTTGCCAGCTCCTTAGTAGTTGGGAGGTGGAATCCCTCTCGTCTTTTGGGGCGACCGACTCCCTGCTTCACCTTCTGCTGTCTCTGGGTCTTCTGCTGCTGTGTGTCAGACGCCTGCTGCTTCTGGAGCTTATGGATGTTGGCAGCAGGCCCCAATTTTGACTTGGCCTTCTCGTCTTCCTCCTCTTGAGGTGGTACATGCTCTGCAGCTGGGGACAGTTGAGAAACAGCAACCTGATCTTCATCTGAGCTACAGGAGGATTCTTCATCACTGGTGGTGGAGGACGATGAGGAGGAGGAGGAGGAGGAGGAGTGAGATCCAGCTGAGGATGATGAACTGCTTGTGGATGAGCTGGAAGAGGTGGGACTTGATGCCCGCGAGCTGTTGGAGCTGGTTGAGTCCTGTTTGGGCTTCTTTTCCTGCGAGGCCCCTCGCTCCTCTTCTCCCTCAGACTCCGAGCTGCTGCTGCTGCTGCTGCTGCTACTGCAGTTGGGACACTCCAGTTCCTTCTTGTCCTTCTCCCCTGATTTGCTCACCTTCATCAGACCCTCACTTCCACTGCCAAGCTTACGAACACTGTAGGTGGACACGCTCTCTGTAGTAGGCGGGTCTGCCTCACTCGGCTTGTTTTTAACTTTCAGAGTTTTGTCTGCAGTGGATATTGTAGTATAGCTGACACCCATGACAGACTTATTCTCTCGTTTGGAGAGGTTTTGGCCCTCCATCATCATAAGGGCTTTGGTCTTCTTGGTTTTGGGTGACATGACTCCCTCATGGTCCAGTTTGATGAGGATCTCAGTCTGCGGTTGCTTGCGCTGCATTTTCACACCAAATCCAGATGCCGCCTCCTCAGGCTTTCGCAAGCGTTTGACCGGCTTTCCTTTCCCCGCGGGACTCACAGTCTCATTGTTGGATATAAAGGAGGCCAGAGAAGTGGAGGGCTCATTATAGAGATCCACAGACAGAACTTTTCCATAAAGCGGCGGCGAATAGAGAGACTGGGGCTGGGAACACACTTTGGCTGGGGGCTTGATTCCTGTGGTTTTCTTCTGGCTTTCATTAGATCCGGGGATGGAGGGGCTGGCTGTGCCGACTTGCTTCATTTTTCTACCTGGCCGTGGGCCGCTTTTCTGGCTGGACAGGGGCCTCTCAGGAACCTGCATTGGCATTGGTGTGTCAGGCTTTTCATGCTCCTTTGGAGCGACTTCAGGCTCTGGAATGCAGCACAGGAGGGAAGGTTTTAATATGCCAGACCAAAAACACACTTACCTCCACAAAAATGCTGGGAGGCTAAAAGCAGTTCCTGTTATGACAGTAAGCTCTTTCCAAGCAAAAGTAAGTGATTTACTATCTATGAAACCACCAATCCGGACCACTTTTGTAAGATCACTGCATTTCTCATTTCAGTAACACCAGTTCTGACGTCTTAATATTTAATTTGAACCAAAGCAATAACCACTTTTATAAAAATGCCAGCCAAAATGTCAATGAGGGTAAATGTTTGATTCAAAGGAGTGGAAATTACCTGGCTTTGGTTTGGGTTTTCTTCCTCGGCCCCTGCTTTTCGGAGCAGACTCCTCTGTGTTTTTGGGTGGTGTCTCTTTGCCATCAGGTACATCCTTACTGCACTTCCTTCCTCGCCTTTTGGTACAAGTTACGAGGAGCGCAGGGGACGGTTCTGCACCTGTTGGGATAAATTCAGTTCAGAAAACATTATCAATAGACCCAATAAGGACATTTGTGATTGACAAAATTGACACACAAAAATACTGGCACATTTCCATGTTCTTCTCTATTTGATATATTTTGAAAATGATAATCCACAAACATTGTCACAGTCAAACATACACACACATTAATATTTACCTAGTGCTCTTAAATATTACACACAAGCCTTCAAATCTCTCAGTCTCACTCTTAATAATATGCAACCCCCTTGCAACTAGTGGAAAAACATATTTTACTGAATCCATCATCAAGCTTCAAGAGCAAATCCAAACACAAATCAGTGGCCGCATGGACTCCAAATTAAACAGAACGCACATGGGCTGTTTACCTAACTTCAACATTCAGGTAATGTTTCATGCGCTCCTTCGTGCCTTGGCTTTTACTCCCTGCGTCGCTGAATACTCACACTGAATCTTGTAGTCCGCCGGCAGCAGCCTAATATGAGAGAGCGGGATCCGGCCAGTGTCTCCATCGTCAAACTCCACCGTAATCAAATCATCCAACTCTTCCATGTCCGGGCTCCCTGTGGACAAGTAACAGGGTTGACGACTGATGCAAAAGAACATGCATCACCTCAATTTACGTTTCCACTGAGTGAAACAGCAAACACTACTGCGCGAAAGAGCGACCGCATATTTCTCAGCGGCTGCTGGGATTCATACAGGGTCTTTTCATTTTCACTGGCTGACAGCGGCAGTAGCAGTGACCTCCCTTTAAGAGTTTCTTGACAAGTCTCCAGTTCCCTCCTTCCTCAGTGGGAGGGAAAATAAATAATAATAGAGCAGAGCTCTGCATGTAGACTAACCACACCATCCTTCATTCCCCGGCTCAGTTTATGGGCTTGGCTAAAAGATTTAAGATTAAAGGAAATTAAACGACCCTGAAAAGTTCTCTTACTACGCCTCTATGCGGAGGACAGTGGACATTTGTGCATATTTTTCCATTTGAGAAACGTAGATGCAGTGAAACGCATTGGTTAATAGTCTGTAATAGCCAGTGAAAGGTGTTCAATTAAGTGGAACAGGAAAGCGATACCTCTGACGACCGTGCCAGGGTAGAGGCAACGGTACTGCTGGCTCCAGTAGGCTGCAATCCGGGTGCCCTGGGGAAGGTATCTAACGGAGGGGGGTTTCACATCAATAATCTGTAGGACAAAGGCAGTGAGGATCAGAGAGGATTATTAAATCAACACCTGTGTGCATTCAGACACTTTGCAGTCACCTATCTTCTAAGCAGAATAACTAATGAATAATTTTCTGGCAAGGAAATGTACATTTTGTGTATATAATCCATCTCAGAGAGGTGGTAATGGCTAAGGTTGCTCTTGGCAGGGGTCCGCTTCCAACGGTACATTAGGAAGGAAAGGCGGTAGCCACGAAAGCGTGTGTGCCTAAACCAACAGACAGAGGTACTGGAGCAAAACATGCCCTTAACTTAATAGCGGGGGAAGGTGCTTAACAGCTTCTATATTACACCGTGCCTCGGGCCTGTTAGCAGAGATAGGAAACCGAGGAGTGTGCCTTGAGTAAAACACACAGGTCTGTTGTGGTGAGGCGTAAGGTGTGTCTGGGTCAGGGAATGGTGTAGGGCAGTGTGGCGTACTGACCGCCTCCTGTAGCAGCTGCTCCAGGCAGTAGATATGTGGCCTGTTCCCCCTCTCGCCCTCCACCACCACACTGTATCTGTAAGACAGGACACGCTTATCAGCCCAAAACAAAAATCCAGGGAATGCACATCCTGTTGTCATGAAAATGTTAATGTTAAATTATTTCCTTATTGCGACTTGAGTATGCATCAGGATATTCAATGGGAACAAACAAAAAAGTAGGCCAGGGCTTTATTTTATCTATCTATCAGTAATCGATTTGATAGTGAAAAGTGATTATTCTATTTAGGAAAAGAACTACTCCCTTTCTGCAATATGGGTGCTATAATTTGTAAATAAAATATTATATGGCATTAAATTACTGCAAATTACAACAAATATTGACAGAGCTTTTTTTTTTATATCTGAGTCCAACAAATAAATAAATAAATAAATAAATAAATAAATAAAACGTATAGTAGGGACTTCTATTCTACTGGATTCTATGCATAGTTTGATCTGAATGTGAGCATACAGTTGTAATCTGTTTCAGTTAGGAAAAAAAATAATAATTTAAAAAGTTACTTATGAAAATGTTAATGATTTAAAAAAAAGAGGGTTACATCTGAATACTTCTTGTGATAATATTTACCACTTCTTTTTCTGATTTTAAATCTCTATTTATACTCAGAATGATCTCAAAAGTCTGATTTTGTGAAAGCTGTTTTAAAATGAAATTATTATAATCTTAATTAAAATGATGAAGGATTTTAAAAGTCTGACAGTAATCAGTGTTGAATACTACGGTTAACCCGGCCAGGTTTAAGTGTTTTAAAATGATAAACAGTTGACAACATTTGTTTAAAATGTAGAAAATTAATCAAATTTAATCAGTTACATTAATAAAGTAGACTAACTGAAATAGTTACACTACTTCTTACATTTTAAATAGCGTCACTTGTAATCTGTAACCTATTACACTTCCAAAGTAACCTTCACGACACTGGAAGTATGTTATTCACAACCAATCACATCCAATCATAGACCCAATAACCTCCATTTTAAAATAAGATAAAGGTGATGGGCAAAGTTTTAATTAAAGCAGACTTTAAATATTATGGCCTTTTTACCAAGGCTGCAATAACCACAACAATTAACAAATACTATGGCTGTAGAGCTATATGGCTATTGGTTAACAGTAACTAATAGCCTGCAAATCCTAGCTGATGTCAGTAAGAAGTTGAGCAAGTTATTATAATGTGACAAGATTAAGACGACCATTGTTTTTATTCTTTGGAATAGCATGCACAGATGTGTAGTAATAAAGTGAAGGGGGCCATTTTTATCATGTCAGGCAGGCGAGAACACACATGAAACTGTCAAAGGAAGCTGCCTGTACCCAGTGCATAATGGTTTTGTCTAAAAATATAATGTAGTAAGCTGTTGAGGAGAGATGCAGAGGGGCTAAACCAAAAGACTCAGCAGCCCAAGAGCTTGAAGACAGGGCTCTTTTGAGAAACGCACTGAGCTTTGAACCAGCCTTTATTCACAATACCCAAAGAAGCTTGGCTTTCTCTCCAAAAACCCTACCTTCCTTACTCAAGCTCAACCTTAGGGATACAATTTGGAGGGGCTTGCCCCCTTTTTCTGAATTCATTGCCCGATATATGTATCTTTTTGAGTCACTTTTATTGTCAAGAAGTCAGAGCAGTGGGGATATGCAAGATAAGTCCGTTTCTTGACATCACACATGAGAGCCAAAACGGGCTCTGACGCAAATGGAAAAAAGGAATTAAAAAAAGGCAGACCAGGCTAAATCAGTGTGTAGGCGGACCACAATCCAAACATAGAGTTCTCTCTCCAGATTTGGAATATTATTGGAATATTATTTCTGGAGGTTTGCAGATTTCACCTTTGAGAAATCTGCAACACCCACTTTCAACTACACTAGTTTCCACTGCCAAAGTGAACCAACATGCAAATGCCACAATACTGTTAAAAACAAAGGAAGTTTTTGGGCTTTTATTGGTTGTCTGAGGAAAAGATCAACAACAGTGTAGGCTTTTTTGTGTCTTATAATTGTGTCTTATATTGTGTCCAATAATAGAGAAGTGCAGGTCACTCTCTATTATTGGATGCAAGCACACAAGCCTTATAAATCTGAAGGGATGCATACATGCAGCTGCATGTTGGTGCTTCTGGATCAAAAAAAAAAAGAAAAAAAAAAGACAGTGACCGTTGGATGTTCGGTCTTTTTTCATTTGGATTCATGAGGGTGCCAGCAGTTCAAGCATGAACCCAGAGCCAAGCTTCAGAGGTGTCCATCACAGAGTGGCAGCCTTATTACTGTGACATGGACCTGGGAGGTGATGTGGGACAGTGTCCCCCAGATCTCTGTCTCCTGGATCTGGCCTGAGGGGGAGGATTCGGCTGGCCAATCCTGATTGGTTCTGACTGCAAAGCCTGGGACAATTCACACCAGCTGCGTCGGTGGGAAGACTGAGCGGACAAGCAGGGTTAAATATCGTGTCTGTGGATGGCTCGCCTGATGTGGGCTTGGAACATGAAAAGGGTCATTGTAAATATGTTTTTGTTTGCTAAGTGGAAAGTATTTGGTACTTAAGTCTTTACAGCATAATTTTGAAATGCATTCTTCCTTTTGGAAATATCTGATTGGTCACTCGTAGCATTCTGCAGTCAAACATTTTTGTATGATAACCACAAAAATGTATATTCCCATGAAACTGGTTTTCCTAAATAGAAAGTGATTATCATCATTCCCAGAGTCTCTTTGTTCTCAAATAAAAAACTATTTCGGCTCAGATCATTTTTTTATACCCATTGTATTATATATTTGGGAAGTAGCCTTATACTGGTTGCTCTGTGTGGGTTTATTTTAGTGTAGAATATATTGAAACTGTACTTGAAGCGCGCACACACACACACACTACAGCATCACTTAATATAAATAAATCCTTCAGCATTTCAGCAGAACAGCATAAAAAGCAGGTTTACAAAAATGACTATTTATGTAAATGGAGAAAACTGCTCAAAAGAAAGTTATGTGTAGAGGCATAAAATGCAATTTGCCATATTATATTTCTCACTGAGATGACATGATGACAATCAGAAATCTTTGATTATTGTCGGAACAGTGAGAGATGGGGAATTTTAGCTGTGAAAAATAAAAATAGTCTCTTTCTTTACATAGAGCCACATCTCTAAAACATAATTAAAGATATAACAGAGAGAAAAATAAATGGCGAGCCATTGAAGGATGGAGAGAAAGCTTCAATCAGTTTGCCATTACCCATAAATAATGGGCCTGTGCCATTAGCATGGTCTTCACGTCAGAAAGTGTGACAATGGCTTTGCCAAAGGACTTTTCTGAGCAGAACACAAAGGCTTCGTGAAAGCCGAGGCTCAGGCTGAGAACAGACACTTTTCCTTACCCTAGATTTCAGTTCCAATTCGACACCGGCTGTGTGAGTTATTGACTGCACAATTAACCAGTCTGCTCTCATGTACTGCAAGTACGTTCATGCCTGCAGAAGCCCAGGCTCTCCACAGCAGGCTCTGTTAATGAAGACAGGCGAGGCATATAAACAGCATCGGCGGCAGCATATCAACATCCGAGTGCCCAAGCACGGATTTTCAATCTCTGGATGCTTTTAAGGTGTTGTGTAGTACAAGCCGTCACAGAATTGAATTTCCAGAGGGCAGGGTGGACAACAAGCGATCTGTTGCACTAGCGCCTGCTCTCGTCATATTAAATCCTCTCGCAAGCAGTTCTCACTGCCACACCGAACTACTTGCTTTGAAGAGCCGCGGTGTAACAGTCCTGCACAAAGGCACCTTCCCTTGCTTGGCTGGAACTGCTATTTTTAGTACAAGAGACACATGCAGAGCGAGCGATAGAGGGAGAGATATTTCACTGCCAAAATACGACAAACATATCTCATTATGCCACGCAAATGTGCTGCAAATTAACAGACAAAGCACCACCTTTCTGCTCCCTTAATTTAGGGATTCAGTTTGTGAACTAGCATCCAGATTTTTAACATGTCACCTGACCTCTGGCTCGCAGACCTCTGGAGTTTGGGAGAAGGGATTGTCATGGCTCGCTCTTGGACTGATAAGAGGAAGATGTGTTTCTGTGCTGCATGCTAAACAACCGTGGGCCGTCGCTCTAATGAAACTAAAATGGAGGACAACACATTTCACAGAGAGCCGAAATGCAACGAAGCCCCTCTCATTAAAGACCCCCTCGACCAGATGCTGCACCAGTTTGACATTTTTCACCAAATGAAATTATCTTTTATAGAGATGACTTTGAGAGGAACTATCTCAAACCCTCAATGGACTAAATCTGTTCATCCAAGTGAATAATAAGCCATGGGAGACTACAGAAAGCATACAAAGTCCAAACAAAGCAAAACTGCCCATTTCTGTCATAGCCTCCCGCAAAACACTTCACACCCCTTCTGTTTCCTGACCAAACAAAACATTGTACTTCCAAATTTTTCCATGGAGAACCTTGAACTGGACTTTGGCAATAGGAAACACTTGGCATTATTTCAGTGCCTGTAATACTAAGTGGCTCAAATAAGCGGTTCGGTAACAAGAAACGGCCAGCAGGGAGCTACAGCTAAATATGGCACAGGAATGAACGCCAATTTTTTTTAGTGGCATTGGTTGGAAGCCTCGAACCCAAACCAACACTTCATTCAGAGGAAAACGAAACCTTGCGTAAAGTACTGAGAAGAATGCAATCAGATGAACAAATTTTGTATCACTGTAATGTATTTGTTTACAATAAAAAATTCTTTTGATTTGTAAATGCATCAAACACCACAAGTTTCGCTTAGGTCTTTTTACCAGGCCATCTTTGCTGTGATTTCTGTTACAAATAAACTTCTCTAATCAGTGGATCTCGCTTCAGGATTGACAATAATTGTACATGATTCATTTGGTCAATTAAACATGATTTAAAAATAATGAACAAACACAGACTTAAAGGCTCTACAGAAGAATGTACCCTTACCAAAGACATATTCCCACATTACTAAGAATGTAAGAATCCACAACACACAATATTATATGGTGTAATAAATCCCCCTTGTATTAAAAACAGACAGTCGGTAACATTATTGTGTTACTGCAGCTTCTGTTAAAAGTGCAGGTTTCCCGCCGGTGGGCCAATGGGCTACGCCCCTCCCGAGTTTGAATCTCGAATCGAGGACCTTTCCCAATCTTGACCCCGCCCCAGTTCTGATCGGTCCTATCATAACGAAGGCAAAAATGCCAAAAATAAATCTTAATTAAAAACGCCAGTTCCCACAGAAACAATCAATTTCGTAAAATGTACGCTTGTACGATTTTAATGCTATTTGACCATTCATGGGAAATTTTTGTGTAGGATTTTGTTGCCGATTTGCTACTTTAAATGTGAATATGGCAAGCCGTTTTTCAGCTTTTAGTATTTCCCCATTAAAGCAGATAGGAGTGGGTCTAGCAAGCATTTTACACAATATTACACATTTTTCGACGACAGTTATTACAGCCTAAAAGAGATTCATACATAGACAAACAACAAGGAAGACACAGCAGAGGGTATAAAGAGAGTGAAAAGAGTCTCTTACATGTCAGGAGAGTGAACAGTGTTGACGTGGCCGGCATAAAGGAGTTTGTCATCCATAGGGATGAGGACCCGTAACCCGTCCTGCAGTTCATCTTTGTTAATGACACAGTTCCGAGGGGCTGAGGGAAACAAAACAGAGAGAGTTGAGAAGAGAGACAAGCCGAAACTTGTGCTACTAAATAAAACCTTAGACGTCTCATCACCACCTTAAAACTGCAAATGTTAGAGAAAATAGCTAGCTTCCAAAACCGACGGAGCTGCTTATGGATGCAGCATCTTAATGTGAAAACTGTTCCCAAAGGTAACTTAATTATGCTGCTCTCCAAGATTCATAATTTTAGCCAAATTTTAAGATAGCATCACATGTATTAATCGTGGAGAAGTAAATCCCGTAGTGCATTGTGACAAGGTCAATGGAAAAAAAAATCTAAGAATTAAAATGAATTAAATTGAAATATTAATATAAAATTGTTTAATGTTAAAATAATAAAAAAGGTAATCAATTGTGCCTCTCTCTCATGGGAAAGGCTGTTTGTGTGGCAACACAGAGTTGCTGTCTATGCACAAGGTTCCAAATCGGTCACTTGTGAAGCTTCATGCCGGTTATGATCCTGTCAACGTAGGAAGCAAGCAGCTCACAAGCTAATGCATGCAGTAACACTCAGCTCGCCACATTAACGCATGAATGCAATCAGGGCAAATCAATTTTCTGATTTTTAATGCTGGATTAAGATAAGACAGGCTGTGAAATTATCTCTCCCTCACGTCATTCAAAAGACATTCACTTATTAATTGCATGCACAGACAAGAAAATGAAGTCTGAATTAGTCGTAAAACAGCAATTAAAAACGGGGGAGCAGTGAAGGGAAAGAGCTCTGTGGCCTTGCTGACAAGAGGGAATGTGAAAGCGTCTCACCGGGGGTGCAGGGTCTTTCAGGCTGAGCGCTCACAAGGGGATTCTCATCCTCGGAGAAGCTGCTGTCCTGGTTGGGCTCAAAGTCCTCATCAGCAGCCATACTTTCCATCAGTTTGCTGACAGCACCGCCCTTCCCTCGAGCCTGCTGGGGGAATTCAAGCACATTTTACCCCAATTCCTGTGACAATATGAAATATTGAACACTGAGCCATTGTTGGTTCAGTTCTAAAGATGAGACCCATGTGCTTACTAGAGGAGAATTGATTCAGTAAAACCCATTTAGATGAGTGACAAGCTCGGCTCACAAGATGTAGGATTTCTTGATTTCGAATGCGGAAAATACCCACAGGAGTTCCCGAGCTTCTGCACTGTGCATTATAACGTGATTTATACAGAAGATGATGAAAAAAAACAGCAGCAGTGGAGAGTTTTAAAATGCAGCGGAGATTTATCTTGAGAAGAAATAAATAAATTGTGCGGAAGGGGCGGAGAAATGGATGGAGCGAGATGTTGTTTGGTTAATTTCACTGCTTTCCCGCTGAGTGTGCAGTCTAATTAGGCTTGCTGCTCTACTGCACTCGCCCCTTTTCTCTCTCTCTTTCTACCCCATCTCACCTCCCTCCCTTTGGTCACGGTGGGTACTGAGAGTGGGCCCATGCAGACTGGGACAGGGGAGCAGGAAGGGGTGGCTCATTTAAATGCAAGGCTTCTCCCAATGGGCCTTGAGCCTGCCAGGTAAAATTATTCTAATCCCTTTCGCTGTTTCTCCTCGTGAAACACAGTGTAGCACAAAATGGCTGTGCAACACTAAGTCGGTTTCAAGTATTTATTATGTGGCATGTTAAAAATGTGAGGAAATACACAGTGCATCATGTATTTTATGTACTAAGAGTGTTAAGACAGGCCAAACAAATGTGTAAGTATGAGTATAAGAGTGGTCAAAAAATAAAATATAATAATATAAAAAGTTCAAAAGTTTGGGGGTTGGTAAGATTTTTGGGGGTTACAGAAAGTCGTCTGTAATGCCCCAAGGCTCCCCAAAAGAACCGTTTTTGATTTCATTATATATTAAAATCAAATTTATTCCCATGTTGGTAAAGCATCATTACTCTGGTTTTCTGTGCCTCCTGATCCTTCAGAAATCATTCTAATATGCTGATTTGTTTAAAAACATTTCTTATTATTATCAATGTTTTATCAAACATTATAATACATACAATTATCAAACAGTCATAAATGCTTAATATGTTTGTGTAAACCATGATACATTTTTTTCAGGATCTTTTGATAAATAGAAAGTAAGAAAAAAAAAACTGCATTTATTCGAAATCATTTGTAACATTATACATTTCTTAATTGTCAGTTTTGATTATTTAATGCCCCAAAAAGATTAAATAATCTTAAAAAATAATAATATTAAGAGAATATAAAAAATATCCAAATATCTGAATGGAAAAATGGAAAATAATATTTAACACAAATGCATGCGCCTAAATAAACTGAACAGATAAGCTTAGCTTATAATACCTTTATAATACACAAGTGGATCAAAACCTTTCATCTAAGTTGGCCTAAAACCAAAACGCGTTCTTGTCTTAGGATAACTTTGACAAACTTTTTTGAACCACTACTGTTTTTAATAAACAATAAAAAAAAGAAAAAAAATCCCAGTTGATGGTTGTTAGTAGATCTTGGAATCGACTCAAGAGAAAACAAATTTCTGTTCATGAGTTAAAATATTGCAAAATATCAGCCAGTTGATGACTTATTAGCATTGCAGTGTTAGGCAAGTTACCTCTCTGGCTTTGGGCTTCACCTTGCTCTTGTGCCCTGGGCTGACAGGGAGAGCTGCGGAGCCGTCCAAGGGTGTGCTGGAGAGCTGCGGTGGGGGCAGACACAGGGGGGTCTCCTTAACCCTCTTCTTCTGGAACATTCAAACCAGATACAAAACCAAACCATCAGCATTGACTAGAGTGAAAAGCCAGAGACAAATGCATGACAAAATCAGGCAGTTCTCCCACACTGCACTGGATAGGCAAGCAAACATTAATAGGCAGTCTGCACTGAACACTATAAAAATAAATAAATAATAAAACAAAACAAAAAAACGAGGGAGGATTCGGTGAAGGCTGGTAATTGTAGCCTGGCAGCAAGCAGTCACCCTTTTGTGTCCAACAACATGACACTCACAGCGGGAGGCTTTCTTGTCCAACAAATGTAGCAAGACACCTGCTGGTATCAAGCGCCATCACTGTTTCGTTTAGTCTGGCACATAGAACTTGGTCTACATAAATGGGCTTACCTTGTTGGGATCTTTCGTTTCCTTGCCTTTGGCCAGCTCCTTGGGGATCTGCGGGGCCACTTTGGGGCCACGGGCGGGTTTGGGAGTAAGCGGAAGAGGAGTTTTGCCAGACGGGGAGATTGGGTTGGCTAGGGCAGCATCATGGAGGAAGATGCGTTCGCTCCTCCGCCGCGTCCATTGTTCGTCTTCGCTCCCATCAGCGGTAAGGTCGAAACTGAACTCCCTGGGAGACTTGGGTTTCTTGGGTTTGCGTCCACGCTTGCTGGGGCTGGAGTCATCACGCATGACGCTCGCGGGCGGCAAGAGCGGGAGCTCAGGAGCCGACCATTTGCCATGCAACAGCGACGGAAACTTCTTTCTCATCTTAACATCGCTCTCGGAATCTGTGAACTCGAACTCTGTGCCTACAATCCGGAAGACATAACCAGTTATTACTAAAGCATGCAAAGTAAATGCACTCGCACATAAACACAAAGTGCCTTTTATGAAAAAAACACCAGTAATGTAAATACTAGGCCATCTGCTATAATTTAAACCATCTACATGCGGTCAACTCATTTGCAAACGAAGTACGACAATATAATGTGCACATGTGAGATATAAACAGGGCCAGATGTGGGAGCAGAATCAAGTCCGAGCGTTGTTGCAGGGTCTTGGAATAGTTAATGAAGGCGGCTGTTGGTCTCCGCTGGCAGGCCTGTCGTGTGCACTGCTGGGAACCCGCTCAGGATCACAGCACAACCTCATCAAAGCAAGGCCTGTCAGCATCACATGCTCCGCGAGCGCAAGCGGCGCAGCAAACACACACACACAAATGCGGCGGGGGGATAATGACACTCCATTCTCAAGGTGGGGCATGACTGATGGGTGTCTACATTGAATAACACCCCTACTGAGTGACTGCTCCAAGCACAATGTGTTTTCATCTGCCAGCACCTTTCAATTCTCTCACTCGCCGGCGCACATGCACGACACTGCGCAACAAAAGACAGCCAATAACAATGCATCACCTTGTCACCTGGGAATTCAAGTCCCATGGGCTTGGAAAAGCAGCTGGTGTCACATTTAAGCGATTACAGATGAACCTAAGAGCACAGGGAAAAAAGCACTTCCTTACCCAGAAGACTCTGCCGTTCCTCTTTCTTCTTGGCTTTCTGTTTAGCCTCCAGTTGGACAACGGAGAGCGGATTGGTGACAACGGGGCTCGGGATAGCGCTGGCGGCGAAGCGGGCCAGAAGTCCCAGCCCACTTTCTTCTATGGATGATGAACACAGGCCGTCGCTTTCATCAAGCCCGTAATCATACCCATCTTCATCATCATCATCATCCTCATAATCATCCCGTTCGGTAAAATACTCTGGTAACAGTGGGAAGGAATTCATTTAGGATTTTTGACGAAACATGTAAGGTTCAGAAACTGATGAAGCCTGTGATATAATGCAGAGCTTTCAACTCTAGACCTGGAGGGGCAGTGTCCTGCTGAGTTTAACTAGAGCCCCCACCAAACACCCAAACAAGCTAATAAAGGCGTTAAGAACTACTTGTCATTTACTCTCTTAAAAACAAAGGTTTCATGATCTTTCTTTTTTTTTTTTTTTTTTTTTTGAAAGAACAATTTTAGAGTTCTCAAAGAACCTTAAAGCAAACCGTTCTTTAGAGAACCACTTTTTTTCTTGGTGTAAAGAACATTTTACTAATTTTAAGAACCCTTTTTCATTAGAATCTTTTGTGCAGTGGGAAAATCCTTCATGGAATCGTGGGTAAAATAAAGAACCTTTATTTTAAAGAGTGTGCAGACATGTGGGTTAAATAGAGGTTAAAGTTTGCAGGGCACTGGGCATCCAGCACTGGAGTTGCCCAGGTTTAAAGTGATAGTTTACTCCAATATGAAAATTCAGTCATTATTTGCTCACCTTCATGTCGTCCCAAACCTGTATGAGTTTCTTTCTTCTGCTGAAAAAAGATAATGTGAAGAATGTTTTTTTTTCTTTTTTTTTGTCCATACAGTGGAAGTTAACCGGGTCTAATCAATGTTTTTTCAGACCCTATTAATTTTCATTGCATGGAGAAAAATATTCTGAATTTGGAAATAAATGAATAAATCATAGGTTTGGAATCACATGAGGAGGAAGTAAATGGCAAAATATTCATTTTTGTGTGAACTATTCATTTCAATCATCTTCCATGAAATCAACACATCAATCCCATACAAACGAATAAGAAATATCCAAAATATAAAAGACCATTTCCCTTGCTAGTTTAGAACAATAAAACTATCAAATTAATCTGCATTGCTATGAATGCTAGCTTACTATCACTAATGCATCATTCTGCCAGCAGTACCGTTCTTCTCACTTTCACATATCCACTGTAATCTAGAACCGCAGAAGCCGACGTTCTCTAGATTCATGTGTTCTTGCTCAAACACTGCAGCCCACCCACCACTACACAAGATTACTGGTGGGGGACAAAGCCTGGTTTCATGCGGGCAGCATATACTAATCTGGGCAGGCAGGATCTAGCAAGCGCAGCTTTCAAGCCTTCAGAGCTTTAGGGCAGGATTTAAAATCAACATGGCTGCTGGCTCGTTCCAAATCGAGAGGGGCTGGGAATCCAAAAGCCCAAACCAAATAAGAGAAGCCAGTAAAGTGGCCTTGCCCAATGTGCTGAATGAGCTGAATCACTTGAGGGAAAAATGGGAATAGAAATAAGCCACAAGCGCTGCAGAAAGCTAGGGTTGCTGGCAGAATCCCTGACTAAGAAAGTCATCAATTATTAACAATCTCTTCAGTTTGGAGCTTGTCTAAACTGATAAAGGACAAAAAAAAAACCCTCTCAAGGACTAACTAAGACAGTAGGTACCCACTTTAAGCAACACCCCCTTTTCTCTCATTCTCTGGAGGGTGAGGAACACACTTGATGATAGAGACAGACACACAGGATGTGAGTAGCTGAAGCCAGAGGTGAGTTTGTTAAAGACATTGAATTGGTAGCAGATTGGTTATGTTCCAAAGCAAAGCATTAAAACCTGAGGCATGTATCACATGAAGTGACAGCAAGCAGAGGATGTGTACAGGAAGAAGAAAGCTGAGGAACACAAAGCAGGCTCTGTGAGGACAGTCCTCCATGGCTCCTGAGACTCAACTCAGACCATTAACCACTTCACTCATGGTTATGTTCTCTTGCAATTTAAACCTCTTGCTTCCTTTGTGGTAAATTATGAAAAAATTATTTTAATTATAGTAATTATATATTATTAAGGGAAAACAATAAAAAAATTAATCAAAAAAATAATTTTATACTTATAATTTTATAAGCTTATACATGGCAATCTTTAAATTAAACACATTAAATTGTAACCAACATCAAAGAGAAACGCTACTTAATTACATAAAAATGGCCAAATAAATCAAAATCTTGCAGATGTAGAAAACTTTTAAAAGATTAAATTACTGACCAAAAATAAGGTGGTGAAGAAGAAAAAGGTGAAGGAGAAGGTCAAGATGAAGAACAAGGTTGTGAAGAAGTAGTAGGAAGAGAAGATAATAGTGATGAAGATGGCGATCTCCTAAATTATATTATAAATATCTTCAAATACAAACATAACCATGGCTTGAGGGCATTTAACAGGAGGCGAGCATGTTACAAAGGTATTTTTTTTAACACCTGGTTTGTTAGCCAGTCTTTTTTTGTTTGTCTGTTAGTGTTTTGGTTCTGTAACAGTATAAGCACAAATTAGCAGAAATGATTGAGAAGTCACATCAAAAGAGGGTGGTGGCCTACTTACAGAACAATGCTCAAGGCTCAGGTGACATGGATAGTGACCTCACGCTGAACAGCTGGCTGCTCTACTCCCAGCCAAGCCCTTCGCTTCTTATTTTGTTGCAGCAGGACAAGCAAACGCACAGACCGATAGACATTCAAAAGCATCATGGGTAGGAGAAGGGGTCAGAGGTGGAGGGGTGGCCAAGCAGCTGCAGGGAGAGAGCGAGCAGTCTAGAGAAGCTAGGTTATTCATTTTTTTTAGTAAACCGGGGAGCTCCCTATTTTCCAAATATCCCACAATGCTTTGCCTGTTCACAGTATTACCATAGTGGAAAAAACTTCCTGGAGCGGTTCAAGATTTATGATTGCAGGTCAAATTCTGGTTGTGTGCATGTTGATTCAGTGACTTAAATGCAGTTATAAAGGTAGTATGCTCTACTACCAGTGCTTTCACATTAGTTTATAGGACTAATTAAAATGTATACAATATTATTATTAAATGTAGAAAACATTAGCCAACATCCATCTTATCTGAATTCAACAGTTTCTCGTTTGTTAAATATCTGATCTCTTTGAAGAACCTAACAAGAAGTTTGTTATGCTGCTCAAAGTCATCTGGCATAATGAATCTCATCAGCACTGCTCATGAGCGCTGAATTTATGCGAAGATCTCCTTGTGACAGCTCTTCACTGATGAAAGGGATATTTGAACAACAGAGGAAACCAGGAGTGTAGAGCGTTGCAATCTAACACTCTACAGCAGGAGATGTAGCGAAAGAGACAGAGAACACTGCACTTCTTTACTTTCAGTAAAAATGAAATCAGCATGTTTAATAAAGCTTGGGTACCAAACTGCAATACAATAAAGAACACTTTCCAAAGCCACACACATTTTAATGCACAATGGCAAGACATTCCCATATAAAAAAGCAAAACCATTTCGAAGTGACTCTAACAAGAGCCGATTATATTATATACTGGAAGAGAGGTAGCAAATTCTGATGCAAGCATCTTAAAATGGCTTCTCAGGAAAAATGTCATCATGACCAATGGTCATGGTTAAAAATACAATACAGACCAAAAAAAAAAAAAAAAGAGCTAAAACCGAGAGGCTTCCTTCTCGATTCTGTGCATAGTGAGGTATGCTTTATTAACCTTGGTCAAATGAGTCCTCAGAGGAGCTGACTCCTGCCTCCTGTAGCAATAAAGCAAAGTGCTTATGTTTCCTCTCTTTGGCCGTCTGCTTGGACTTGAGTGATGAAGAGGCTCTCTTGGCCGATGAGCACTTTTTCTTGGCTGGAGTGCTGCACAGGCCGGGGAGCTGTGGACGGGACCCTGTTCTTCCCAACATGGAGCTGGGAGGCCAGCCATCCTTCAGGGAATCATCCTCCTCTGAATCTGTGTCTGGTACAAATCACAACAGATCTCATTCAGGATATAGGTCCAGAAGTACCATAAACTAAAAACCGATTAAAAATTATACCAGACTATATAAATATATATATATATATATACATACACACACACACACATATACACTGCCATTCAAAAATGTTGGTCAGTAAGATATTTTTTGACTAATGCATAATACTTAATCAAAAGTGACAGTACAGACATTTGTAATGTTACAATGGAAATTATATTTCAAGTAAATGCCATTTATTTGAACTTTCTATCCATCAAAGAATCCTGGAAAAATGCATCAGTTTCCACAAAAATAGTAAGCAGCAAGATTTTAACATGATAATAATTTCCATTATCTAAGATGAAAAAAATACATATTTAGAGGAAAAAGCCCCTGGGGTTCTTGTAACCGGTTTACATTACTAACAACACACTGGAACCAACAACAACAAAAAATTCCACTTACACAAAGTCTGACTTACTGTTAGAATAGCTGCTGATCTCTGACCTCATTGGAGAAAAAGGGTCGCTCCGCTGGCCTTTTCCCTTAAGGCATGGATCTGAAGGCTTAGTTTTGGCTGCCATTTTGCTTTTACCTCCTTTGAAAGACTTGTGAAAGATGCTGAGATCTTTCGACAGGCAGGATTTTCCCATCTTAACTCTCATGTCTATATCGGTGAGCATGGGGACTCTGCTTCCAGAACTAGCCCTGGACTTCCCTGAGGAACCGTCTATGAACTTACAAGAGGGCTTGCTGAGTTTGCTGAGCTTAGTGAGGGACAAGGCTTTATCGAGTTTGGATGCCAACTGCTCCTGCATGCTCACTCGGCTCTTCTTCACAGCCATTTTAGGTGCCTGTTAAAAGAGATGAAATGAATGGATTTTATTTGATACAACATGCATGTACTTCAAAAGCAAAAATGTTCAGATATTTAGGAGCAAGAAATCCACTCCAGTATAACAGACCAACCTCATGAGAGAAGCTTGAAGAAGCCTCCTGCTCGCTCCAGCTCTTTTTTTTCTTCTTCAATCTCAACGCAATCTCTTCCTCCTCCTCATCTCGGTTAGAGGCCCGAAAGCGCTTCCTCAGCACCTCCCCGCTCTCAGAGTCCTCTGAGTAAAGCACGCTTCTGCCCAACCTGCAAAAACAACAGAGCGTTCAGCTGGAGGGCAGGCCATGTGGAGCACAGCTGGGCCTTATGAGTAACACACTCACTTCACACACTTCGAATCCAGCTTGCTGGAGGGTGGAGACAGTGTGCATAGGCCATGTTTCCTCTTTCGGGGACGTCCCGGGCCCCTGCGGGCTAAACTTCTGTTCTTCTCCTGCTGCTGGATCTGTTGTTGCTGCTGCTGACGTTTATCTCTGAATCACAGGGATCACAAATAGCAGACTGTTAGAGGGATTAAACGAGATAGATATGCATTCCTGGTCTTAATGAAGTGGTATGAAGGGAGGTAATGTTAATTGGGAGACTCACTCTTTGTCTCTCCGCCTCTGCAGTTTGACCAGCTCTCGTTGCTTCTCTTTGTAACATTGCTGAAGCTCAGCGAGTCTCACACGGTAGTCCACTTCTGAGGTGTCCATTCCCTCCAAAGACGATTTGGAGAACATCTAAGAGAAGAAAACAAGATTACGGTCTGTGGTTGGACTTCCATAGCTAGTACTCTAAGCAGCAACAAAAGTATAATTAGCTATGCCAAATGTCTGGAAAAAAGGAAACACTGATACATGTAAAAATTTAAATGGTGTTGGATTTTGCATTTTAACTGCATTTAAATGTGTAACTGAAAATGCAGTTAAAACAGTTAAAAAGAAAATATCAAATGCTACTGGAAATTATAAACACTGCTTAAATGTTAAAACATTAAACACCACTAACTGTAAACAGTGAAAACAAACATTTAAATTCCACTGGAATTTGTAAACACTGCTTATATGTTAAAACTTCAAACTTCACTAGCTGTAAACTGTCAAAACGAAAAAAAAAATTAATGCCTCTGGAAATTGTAGGCACTGCTTAGAAGTTAAAACATCAAACACCTCTAGATGTAAACAATTCAAATAATGCAATTTGTGAACACTGCTCAAAATGTCAAAAAATTCAAATGCCAGCATTTGAAAATTTTTTACAAAATGAGCAATTCAAATGCTACTGGAATTTGTAAACATGACAAATGTAAAATGTTCACATTGCTTGCATTTAAATCAACAAAGATATTTTAGAATCACCATTCTGAGAGCAAAAAAGACTTCTTAAGCAGAGGATTATAAGAGGGAGAAAAAATTAAAAGAGTAATAGAAAAGGCAATCATACAGGTTCATCTTTCTTCTGTCTCCAGCTGTATTTCTTATTAGGGTTGAGCTCTCGGGGGAGACGGATGCTGATCTGAGGTTGACACTCGATGGCCTCCAGGAGGACCTGCCTGCCAGCTTCCAGCAGACTCTCCAGTCCACAGAGCATTACAGCTGCACACACAAACACACGATCAATAGCAACATTAATTACCTCTAGGGAGCAGAGGGCAGCCTTGCATTCTCCAATACATCAGTATATATGGGTGTTTCTCATGTCAGACTGACAGATACATCCAAAAGACCAGACAGTTGCATTTACTTATTCCTTAAACGCAAACGTTCCTTAAAAACGTTTTTACTCTAAAAGCTGCATGAAGAACAAGCAGCACAAGCACACTCCAGCAAATTCTGAATATATTCACCAGAACTGAAACAATTTCTGAGCTTGTTTCAGCACATTTGACTTTTTACAGCACACTACAGCAAGCAAATCTCTCTCCCCAGCCACCCCGCTTCCCTGAGAACTGTTGGAGCACGCTAGATCAAGTCCCACATCCTTCAGATTTCCCCTCCTCTCTCTGAAACAAGACTCACCCTGTGTGTCATCTCTGGGTTGCCTTTGCATCTCCAGCTCTGCCATCTGGCTGAGCAGGGCCATGCCTTCCAGAGCAGTGGACTCCAGGGGACTGACGCCTACGCAGAGCTCAGATCTAGAGCTACACGCATCTGCCAGGATGGCCACCGCTCCGGCCTGTGGAAGCTCACTGGCTGTGACCAGGGCAAACATGCCTGCCATCGGGTCTTCAGGCAGGATGGCCACCGGTGCGGAAGAGGGCTGAAGGTGAGGAGGGCTGCTGTTAGGCAGGAAAGGATTGTCAAGTTTGGACTCCAGGTTTTGAGCGTCCGGGACAGGATCTCTGAGATCTACTGGGTTCAGGCTATCAGAGAGATCTGAGGGCGGTTTTGCTGGTTGGATGTCACAAACCACACGGTGTGCGTCCGTGTAACTAGATGAGGATTTGTAGACTTGGTCTACCAGACCAATCGAGGCCTCTTCAGTTTCTTCTCTGGTGGTTCTCTCAGAGTCCAGCCTAGATGTTTTGTACAGCCCTGGATGGCTTGAGGCGGCAGCTTCGATTTTGACAACCTCTCTATCTTCCTCATCTGATTCTTCCTCTGGGGATGGTGTGGCTTTGTCTCTAGGGTGTGCTTCGGCCTCTGTGGGGGAGCTAGGGTCTTGGGTGGTGATGGTTGCTAGCCTGAAGCTGTCCCGGCTCAGGACGTCTTTGCGGTCTTCCAGGTTTGGCTCTTTTTTGAACATTGTGCCGCCCTCCTCCATAGACTCTGGCTCTCTGGATGGCTGAAGTGGCTCCACAACCACTGGAGAACACAAGTGCTTGGGTTTGACATCTGCGGCGGTCGCCAAAGGCTCTGAGGACTCAGCCGGCAACGGCACATCTGGAGCCAGGCCATCAGCATCTGCAGCAGCAGCCGGCTGGAGGAGGTAGGGGTAATGGCTGCCGAAAGGTGCCGTTATCGATTGGTACGGGTAGCCTGGAGGAATTTCTGCCAAAGAAACAGAAGAGACAGGTTTTTGAGGTGCTTATGCATAGAGTAGAAGGGCTTTAGTTCCCTGCGACAGAGTGACAAAGTGATTAATAACCCCACATGTTCTTCGGCATAGGGGCTTTATGAAACTTTCATGAACCAAATGGCTGCAGCACAAGCATCCCAAAAGCCCATATATACACATAGGCCAACACGTTCATGCAAACTCACACATTCAGAATGCACCGTGAGCAGAAAATCTATTTATTCTGGGCATTGAACATTTTTAAAGGGAAACCGTCAGGGGATACGGGTACAAAAGGGTTGCTGTCACAAGAAGTCTCTATTCCAGTGAAGTGGCAGCTGGTAATCCCATATGTGGGGATATTTGCAAGCCACTCATTAAGACTGCACTATCCAGCACATTTTGACATGAAGAATAGCACACTGCATTTGATTGCAGTCCTGTGTGGATTCTCGGTCCCCTCCCAAACATATTTCCTTAAAAACAGCCCTATGGTGATTAATGGCCGTGCATTATTAAACAGCTTTCCTTTCCGTTTTTGATTAGTGTCCCTCTCATTTACTGTGCAATATGCAAATAAACAATTATTTCAAAAGACCATGCAGATCTACAGCTGAGGCGACTGTGACCATATTAAGCAGACTCAATCCTGGACATTTAATTTTGGGAAAGCTGATCTTCCCACTTACCATGGTAAATGGATGGGAAGGGAGTAGAAGGCTGCTTCTGTAGACTGAGTGGTTCTTTCTCAGGCACTTCCACAGACCCCTCTTTGGTCTGGATGGGGGAGGCAGGAGAAGGTGATGCTGAAGCAGGGCTGACTGAGTGAGAGACAGGCGACGACGGATGGGAGTAGTGCTGTTGAGGGAGGGGCTTCTCCACTTTGGGTCTGTCCTCAGACTTCAGTGCAGTGACAGGTGAAGGCAGCGGTGGGACGGGCAGCGGTGTCAGGGCTTTGCTGTATGAGGTGGAGGGGGTCGGGGAGCGTGGGGGAGGCTTGCGTGAGTGCAGGGCTGGAGTGGGGATGCCCGAGAGACTGGATTTGGCCACTTCAGCTCCTCTCTTGTCTGACTTTTCCTCCAAATCTGTCCTCATTTGACTTGCATTTAATCTCTCCTGCACCATCGTAAAAACAAATAAAAAAAGTTCAAGCCTAATCAAAAAATGTCAAAATATATTTTTATAACATACATAATGTTCAAAAAGTATAAAACATGTTCAAATTTATAAAAACAAAAATCTAAATATAAACAAAAACAATTTTTTTTATAAAAATAAATACCACAGTACAATTTTTTGGACTTTATACAAAAAGTTGATGCATGCATTTAGCTTTCATGCCTGTTTTTCATGTTGAACATCCTGAGTTGGTGCAAAAAGACCTTAAAGGATAAGTCCACTTCCAGGATAAAAATTTCCTGATATTAAAAAAAAAAAAAAAAAAAAAAAAAAAAAAAAAAAAAAGTCAAATGACCGTTAAAAAAAGGTAAAACAACGATGTCAGGTGATTTTAAAGTTTGGATGAGAAAATGAGATTTGACCTTGAAATCATTGGCCACCATTGAAGTCCAATACAAGGAGAAAAAAAAAAAACTGGCATTTTTTCCTCAAAAAAAAAAAAACTTAATTTCGTTTCTTTGCGACTGAAGAAAGACAGACATGAACATCCTGGATGACATGGGGGTGAGTAAATTATCAGGGAATTTTTATTCTGGAAGTGGACTCATCCTTTAAGGACTACAAAATGGCAAATACAGGCATACCTCCCAATGATTATAATGACATTGACAGACAAACAGCCTCATACCACTAACTGTGCATTCCTCTGCAGCTCCATGACCTGTGCAGTCTGGTGCTGGATCATGTAGAGCTCCTGTTGGCGCAGGAGCTGCTGGTGGGAGAGGAGCTGGAGCTGATGGGCATGCTGCAGAGTGCTTCCTGCTGCCGGGTACATGGCCGACCACAGCGGGGGGCCTCGCTCTAACATCTCAGCTTTTAAAAGAGAAGGAGAAATACTTGAGCATCACACATCAAGTAGATTTATTCTGCTACGTGTCAGGGATATCACTCCCACTCACCTTTAGAAATGCATGTTTTATGTGTGTGTGAGAATGGAAACATTGGGAAACATGAACACAGAAACTGTGACAAATACATGGGACCTACCATAGTGTGGCAGATGCTCTGTCTGAATAACAACCACCTGCCCGGTTTGTGGATCTCGGGCAAACTGGTAAGGTGGGGGGATGGAGCCTGTCAAGGCAGGAGAATATCCTGGAGGCAGTGCCTGATGAAGGGAAGGGGGACCCAGACCTGTACACAACAGAGAGGAAAATGCTTGGGTTCACCGTACTTGTTGTTGATGGTCCATTTGCACTTGCTTTCTGGCAGCTTCGTGAAACACTCAAGAGTTAATTCCCAAGAGAAACACCATTCCCACCATAATCTCACCCTTGTGTGTGGAGCATGGACCTCGTTGAAATCCTGCCAAGAGGCACAGCAGTTTAACTGCAGCAATTTACTTAGGGGACATCTTTGTTTTTAAAGTGAAGTCTAGACAGAAACTCAAATGTCAGACAACTGTGAACTGACCGTGCTGTTCGCTGTTATTCTTGGATGGAAGATGAAGAGTGAGACTGATTGTTTCTAAGAATGGCTAAAACACTCAGCCTAGACAAAACGCTCGGGCCGTCTGGCAGGGCAACAGACTGTCTCGAGGAAATAACTCAGCATCCAATCCCATTCACAACACAGTTCTGCAGCATTCCAAGGTCCATGACCCAAAATCAGCTATTACTCATTAAAATAAGAATAAAGGCAATAGCTTATTGTAACATGACATTATTCTTATACAACAGGCATAAGCGAAGAAAAGGTGGATACCATATGAAGAACCAGACAGCCACATGGAGGGAGCTCCTGGCCGGGGCAGCCACGGGTGGGAGGCCAGGTGGGAGGAGGGGTCAGCAGGCCAGCGGCCCGCACCAGCCAGAGTCGGTCCACCAGTCACCATTAGGTTGGGATTCAGTCCGCTAGCAGGCACCATAGGTGGATGCAACTGAGTGTAGTCTGCCAACTCTTTATTCTCTCTATGAATGACAAGAGATATATTTATTAGTGGTTGACCAATCTATAGCAAAGTCTTACACATGAAAGTCAACATTCCAACAAAAGCTTCTGTAGTTAAAAATTAAATACATAAATAAAAATTAAATACATAAATAAAAAACACTGCCACATTACCTTTAAAAGAAACATGGCAGCAAAAACATGCAAAAATATCCCTTAATATATTAAAATAGATCCTACTTTTAGGGTACAAAAATATATATATATTATTATTATTAATTTGTTTATTATTCCCAATAAAGAATAAAGTTTTTGTTCAAGTGTCCAAATTTTTGGTCAAGAATGTTCAGTACATATACTTCACTAAATATTTTCAACAAATCCGAAAGCTATTTTTACTGAAATAACCCTAAAAACCCCATAAAGCATTATCCCTTAAAAGCACAGTTCATTTCCATTCCAATAATTATGTAATTATTTTCGTATTCTTTCAAAATCTTCATGGTTTTTTTTTCCCGACTGAACAAAGTGAAACAAACTAAAAAGGTGCTTTTAAGGTGTTTTTTTTAAAATCATTTGAATCTCAACTGCCACTTTCACTATAACAAGAAAAATCCCTAAAAAATTCACCCTTTGTTTGATGGAAGAAATACATCGCACAGGATTGGAACAATATGAGGGCAGTAAATCATTACCATTTTTGGCTGAACTATTGCTTTAAGTGCCCAATATCCAGGCATCCACATTTGACAACCAGTAAAATGCCATGGATAATTTTACATTGCAAAAGAATGCTTATTCAAGCCCAACAGGAAGACTGGTGGCCATGTATCCCTGACTGAGACACAAATTCCCCAGTCCATGACTTCTATCCTGCCTTACACTTAAGGACAGACACTGAGGGCGGAATCCTGCTGAGAGAGCCAGTCGCTTCTATAAGCACCAATTTCCCCAGTGGGGAAGACTGACTTTTTCTGCTCCTCGAAATGAGAGCCACACTTTGAAAATGGGCTCATATTTGCCGAGAACTGTTGCCATAAATCCTTCCACTCTAAAGAAAACCACACTGAGAGTGTGACCAATGAAAGTAAAATGTTGCACCATTTAGCCAGTGTGTGGAATCAAAGAAATAAAAATCGGTTCGCACTGGCTGGATATGCTTAATCCTTACAACAAGGAGAATTATTTTAATAAAAAGGTGCTTTTAATTAACAGACTTTCATCCAGGCTTTTTTTTTTTTTTTTAAAAAGCATCTATTTGGCACATATCAGCACATATGTCTGCTGAGATAATAAACTAGCTTCGACCAAGGCAGCAGAGAGAGTATCTTTAAAGATCCACACATTCAAGCTGTCACTGACTTAAATAAGTCACCTTCACAGGGCATCTATGCATTAGTCGCCCATATCACCAGCTTCCACACAACATCAGAGCTCAAAAAAAAGAAAAAAAAAAGAAAAAAAAAGAAAAGAAAAACAAAAAATCAATCAATCACTAGCTCTCTTTTTCAGATAAATGCTGTGCTTTTTGGAGAAAACTGTAAAAATGTCCTGTTCCATTTTCAATCAAACCTCTGAACCAAAACAGTTGACACGTTTGACTTTGTATAGCCAAAAAAAAAAAAAAAATGACAGGGTAATATACATTTTTGTGTATCTTGTGCTGGACATTATGGCAGTGGTGTTGACAGCTAATAACGTGGACACCAACAATGTCACCAGTGAGCCCCGATGCATTTACTTAGAAAATGGCCAATCATATGATAAGCTTTAGGTGATGCACTATGTAAAATAAAAATGCTTTTATAAGGCTATATATTTAAAAGGTAGGTCTACTATTCCATTTCTTTTTAAAACTATTTTTAATACAAAATACACACACACACACATTATTCATCTAACTGAGTGTATGGCTTACCACAAAAATGACCAACGTCAATGTGATTTCAGCCCACAGTCTTGTTTAAAGCAACATCAACAGCTGTCACCACACAGTTAAAATTTACAGCCAGTGAAACATAAACCTTTACTAACCTCAAGCATAAGAGTTTGAAAAGTTATCCTAAGAAATGACTTGTGAACTAAAACGGAGACGTTTACATAAATATAAAATCTTTCTAGATCTTCTGACCTAATACAACTAAAACTCAGGATTGAATTAGCAGCTAGACCAATGCCCAGTACATTTTCTGAGAGCTCGCTTCAACACGTACTCAAAGTACCCAAGGTGCTTTTTGCCAGCACTTATAAACTCTCATCTTACCTTAACACTTTCTCCTGCTCGCGCTCCACACGTCCCGACAGCAGGCGCTCGTCCCCATGACGTGTCCTCTCGTCTCCTCGCTCTTCCTCTGTGTGGATTGGGCCTACAGGACATTACACCAGTTAAAGACATTGACATCCGATCCAAAATATTTTAACCAAATTTGCTTTGAACCCACTTTATATTAGGTTGCCTTAACTATGTACTTACATTTAAATTAATCATTTGATACAATGCATGCACCTATTGTGTACATAAATGTTTTTACATTGTACTTAAATTATTTGCATGTAACTTTAACTGTAATTACACTGTTAACCCATCCTTTACACCTAAACCCACTCTTTAACCTACCCATACCACCAAACCAGTCCCTAACCTTACCCCATTCCACCTCAATAGCAGGTACATTGATGTAAGTACAAAGTAGTTAAGGCATCATAATATAAGGAGGGACCTCTAACTTCATAGTATCTGCCAATGATATCTATTTTTTCATTATTTAAGATATGTTTGATACCAATACACATATTTCTTATCATTCTTAGCTTACAAACAACGAAACAAGATCTGCCAGTCTGGCAAGACTTAAATGTTACGGTTTTCTCTTTATAAATACACCGCTACAGAAATAGCCCAAAATCTAAGGGTGTTTATCAGTCCGGACCAGCACCAGTCATAAGCAGTGTCTTACACATCTATGAGATTACAGACAGACCGCACAGAGGAAAAACCCCACGAGAACCTATGCAGAGTAACAGATCACATTTACAAGAACCCACTGAGGACAATCAATCACTTATCAATGTTTCAACACCACTGTAGTGTCCTATACGGCTCAGACTGCTCTTCATAGTGACAGCCATTTGGAGAATCACCAGACAAAACAAGCGGCATCTCAGAATTCAAACTAAATTTAAAGAGCCTTTAAAGTCTGTTCAAATTGCCACAACTACGCGGTCCTGTATAGTGAAAGATAAACGTGCAGAAAGTATCTGAGCGGGATTTAGTTAGGAGTGTATTGAATCTTTCAGTGCTGACAGACAGCAGCTGAGAAGAGATTGTGTTCTTCTAAACCGAGGAGGGGGACGAAAGTGCACACAGATCTCTGTCATGCTCCAGGGAAAAGGTTTCAGTCTGTTTCCAAGGTTACCAAAAGCCTGTCCGACATGCTATCCGTTTGCATCAAAAAGAGGGCAAATTAGTCAAGCAAAGCTCTGTCCCCAACACTTGTTTTAAATGTAAATTCAAACGTTCTCTCGGAGTGTGGGGACTAATGTTATTACTGCAATTTCCTTGCACAGAAGAGGACATAAATGAATGCCTTTCTCCCCACCCTTTTCTGTCCCTTTCTGAAGCAGATTCAATTGCTAAGCAACAAACCTAAAGTCATATTTGAATGCACTGCTTGTTTGCCACATTTAGTAGAGCTCTGTAAATTATGTTTATAAGCAGGCGGGCATGCGGTGTCTTAGTGAAAGGTTTAACACACTCCCTATGCTAACAGGAAACACTTTTGGCCAAAGAAATAGCAAAGCTCATGCTGTTTAAGAAATGAAACTAAAGAGGGAGCAACCTTGCTGTCAAGCATGCCCACGTAAATGGGCTGCAACCGCGGAAAATAAGACTGGGTCAGTGTGTTGTTCTTCAGTTTCATTAAAGGCGCGAAAGCATGTAACAACAGAGACCAGAAATGGGCACTTTTTTGCCAACTCAAAGGGTTAGTTGTGCTGCTGTTTGCTGCTGACCCTAAAAAAAAACTACATACCAGTGCTGGCAGAAATGAGTCACAATGAGCAAATTTACAAAAATGTTCAAAATGATTAGTTGGATTCAGATGAAAAATGACTGAGCTACATAACCGGTTCGAAGTAGAGTCAGCAAAGTCAATTTTGAGAAAAATCTAGTTTTCTAAAGGTTCGAAATCAAAATCTAACCTAGCAACATTGCATCTTTTCCTCCAGTTCTCTTCTTATTAATAATTACTGTATTAATCACAATATAGCTTTTTTTTTTTACATTTACAAATAAAATAAGAAACAAATAATGCATCACCCTTTTCATTTTACATTTAAACAAAAGCATTCAAGTAAGAAAAACAAATAATCAATTGTAAAAATCCCTTTAGTGCATTCATTACAAATAAATTGATTATTAAAACTACAAAAGCAGTTCAAACAAGAGCAGCGAGCGATTCCCTCTTTTCTTTTATTGTTAGATTAAAGGGTAACTAAACCCCTGCTCAAGGCCTGACTCCACCCACTGGCAATATTTGAAAAATGCTGAAAAGTGGGCTGATCACAGCGGAGATAGAGGGGATGAACCTAGGGCGGGGCTGAGCGAGTGCAGCGTGAACCTGAGACCCGCAGTGACGGATTGATTGACAGCTGCTGTCAGAGACGCTAAAATGGAGAGTGACTGTAATGACGCAAGTAGCTTTGCAACAGAGCGATCATTTGAAGTAGAGGACTTTTCTCCCCCACCTTCACCTGAAGTGGAGGATGTCGAGGTGTCTGTTTATATCAATTCGAGCTGATGGCTCAAACTGCGGTCTTAACTCCCGCACTGCGTCGCTTTTCAGCGCGAGCTGTGTGGAGAAGCCCATTTCCACCTCCATTGCGTTGGAGAAGCAATCCTGAGTAAAACTAACTGTGATAACTGTGCTTCTAACAATACTAACGTTACACTACAAACTATGCTAATTAACTACATAGGCTACACAAAATAATCTAAATAACTATATAATTGCTATGCTAAATAGATGCTATAATAGTCTATCCTGGTCATTTTCAATAATCGCAATTCCAACTCCTGACTCACTACAGTGATTTTGACAGAAAAATATGGTTTTATACTGCCAAGGGAGTGGTAGCTCGTACCAAGGGGCGTGGTGAGCTGGAAACTGCTTACGTCACCTGCCACCGCTTACGTCACTTGCCACCGCAACATCCAATAGGAAAAATAAACTGCAGTAGCCACCGTTCAACCTGAAGAGGGCAGCACTCAGACGTTTTTACACCATATATTGTAGAATTAAAACACTTTATACTCAAATGTCCAAAAAGTTACTCGAATCAATGAACAGCACTAATAAAGCCCCATTCTTATAAATCATTAACTAAAAAAAGTTGGTTTAGGGTTTAGTTACTCTTTAACATTAATGAGTCAGATCTTATTTTGCCAGCACGGGTCACATATGTCCTTTTGTGTTCCATAGAAGAAAATAGCTTTGGAACAACATGAGGATGAGTAACAGATTACAGAATGCTCATTTTTGTGTGAACTATATCTTTAACAATAATGCATTTAAAGATAAGAAGCAACAGACCTTTGATGGCTCCTCCAAGAATCTGCCTGTCCCTGTCCGAAACCAAGCTGGGCTTGCTGCTGTTGTTCCTCTGGCGAGCAACAGCAACCGCAATGCCTACCGGTGGATGACGAACCTCGGCTTCGCCCTGAGAAGAGCTTCCTTCTCTGCCAAAGGATTTTGCGCTCTCAGGTCTCTCGGGTTCCTTCTTCAACTGCTTTCCAGACTGCTGGGGCGGTAGGTGCTGAACTCTGGACACTCCGGGATAACCAGCCTCCAGTTTCATGCTCCCCAGTCCTCCAAACGGACTACAGCTATCAGATCCGTGCCTGGAACCAGTCTCGCCGGAGAAGTTGCCGCTATACTTGATGAGGCTCTGCATGGCTGAAACCTCCCCGTGGCCCTTGGGACTTCCACCGGTGCCTACCGGTCTATGTAAGCCAGTAGTGTCCAGGTACATTCGCTTGGCCTCTTCTTCACCTCGGGTGCTATGGGTGTGTTGGGCCGCCAATGCGGCAATGTGACTGGTAGCATAATTGCCCATCTCGAAAGGCTTCCATTTGGGTTCAGCAGACCCCAAGGCCTTCAACGGAAGCTGTTCCGAATGGAGCGTAGCAGGATCCATTCTAGAAAACGGATGGGCAGACCTTTGAACCCTATCCCGCTCTTGGCTGCGGGATTCGTTCTCGAATCCCATTTTGATTGTGTGTTTTGATGTAGTGTTGGATAAGTCCCTGGCATCTGGGCTGTTTCCAGATTTATTTGTGCACATTTCCAAATGCAAGGGCTTTTTCATGGCCAAACCATTTGACCTAATTATCGAGCCTTCCTCTCGTAAAATGTCTTTCTTAACGTCTCCATGAGGGGGAGACTCGCTCCTAACGGAGGGCCGACCGTAGTCCATATGCGTTCTCTCATTCCCCACCTGCAGGGCTGATCTGTGCGAGTCCCTCTCCCTGCTCTTGTCATTTTTATTATCTCGAGCTTGGGACGCAATTTGAATTGGCCCTTTTCGCTCATCGTAAACCTCGACAGAAGGCACATAAGTAGGAGCTATCACTCTGTGTTCTTTGCCTGGCTCTTTTGCTGTAGAGTAGAGTGGGTACATGCTGGGCGGCATGTGGTGAGGGGGAGGGTAAGTGCCAGAGGACACCAGCCTGGGCGGGAGATGGGATGGGTTGGGCTGTAGGGAAGAGGGACTTGCATACGACACATGCAGAGTGCCAGCTGATGTAGCAACCAAATCGCTTCTTTTCTGCTTGTCGGAGGAAAGGTGGCCCCCCAGTCGGTTGGCTTCATCATCTCGGTCCCTGTCCCTCCTGTCCTGTTCTGTACTCGGGTGTCGGGTTGGCGTGGTACTGCTTGTCCCGGAGTTGCCAAGTAAACTCTGGTGAGACTGTCTGGGTTTAGTGTCCATGGTGCTCAGAGCAGGCGAGTGCTGGTAAGAGAAATGCCGAGCATGCTCCGCTGTTTTCGCAGACCTCTCAGAGTTGCTCACCCTACGCTCGTCTTCCGCCTTGACATCCAAGGTGAGGTCCACCACACTGTGGGGCCGTGACTCCTCTTTTGGCCTCTCTCGTTCCTTCCTTGGGAGGGAGTGGCCGAGGTCACTCTTACAAGGCTTCTCTTTTCCCAGATCCCTACTTGAGTCTTTAGAGCTTTTGTGAGAAGGCAGGGTCTCTTTTTCCCTGGAGAAGGAGCCGGGCATGTGAGCCACTGGGCTCCTGGCCATTGTAGACTGAGAGTGCACTGAACCTTGCAGGTAAAACCCCTCTGAGAAAATGAGAACAAAATAGAAAGAGTGAGCATGACAGACCTTAAGACATCTGGTGTAAAAGATAAGACTGCTCAAAGGCCCTAAAGTGCAGAAAGTATATAAAAAGATAGACCATATATTACTAAATTGTTAAAACACTATAAATGTGACAGCATCTGCAAGTAAAGCAGAGTACATAGCAAAGGCCATGTAAAAGTTCAAGCAATAGTTAATGAATGCTAACACAAACAAATGTCCTATCTGTCTAACATAATAGCTAGCAATCTATCAAACCACTCATCCATACACACTTTAGTTCTAAAGCCTAATTTCCATCTGATAACATATTACAGAAAATAATAAAAGTGTGCCATTCAGAAAGCCATATATATATATATATATATATATATATATATATATATATATATATATATATATATATATATATATATATATATATATATATATATATATATATATATATATATATATATATATTTAAACACTACTAGTACTTTCATGAAGAAATCCCCAAATCAAGATGTGAAAATAAAAAAATATATATTTAACAAAAACAAAGATACACAATAAAATAAGTAAAACAAGAACATTGAATTCCTACATAAATTTAGTTCAAGAAAACTTATTTTAACTTTATAATAAACAAGTATTATTACAATTATTACGGTTCTTGTTATTTTGCATTAGTCCTAAAACAGGCTTCATTTTCTATTTTTGCCTTTTGAATTTGGGGTGAACCATGACCCGGATAATTCTTCACAGTTTAGAGAGATTCACGCTGATAGATAACTTTATATACACATACAGGCCTAAATGTTATGATAGTCATAAACACACCCAAATCACAGTGATAATGGTTAAACATGTTATTTCTCAGACATATACAGACCTTTTTGTGAGTCAAAGAGAGCATGTTGGCTGAGCTGTGGATGCTCAAGGTGGCCCAAGGGAATGTAAGGGCTGGGGTACAAACTGCTTGGCAAATGAGGAAAACCTGGAAAAGAGAGAATACAGACATGTTAAGTCCTGTTATTCGAGAAACTAAGGGAGTGGCCCAAACTGTCAGTACTACCTCCAGTATTTAATGCAGCATCTGTATCTCCCTGTCATCAGGCAGAGGGGACGTTAGTACAATAACCTTTGAAAATAGTTTATGACAGTGACAGTTGAGTCATTGACTGTACACCGGTCCACAAAACCTTTTTCCAGCCAAGCAAAAATCTTTCGGTGTCATTATTCATAGCCAAATTATGCACACTTACAAATACACAGATTTGACGATTTATTATCTTATCAGTTCATGAATCTGCTTCATAGCCGGAGCAGCAGCTCACCTCAGTCCAATCATAAAATTGACTTATTACCACCCAAAGCAAAGGGGGAGAAATATTTCTCAAACCTGACATCTGGTAACCAGGGAGAGGCCATTCACACATTTAAGTCATGAATTTCATCTAGGATTTCACCAAGGGCAAAGACGCACAAATGCACATTCATAACCTCAAACATTACAAACAGCCATAAACAAAAGCTCACACACAAATAATGCTGACACATAACATTATCCCCCCTCTTTAAAAAAAATAAGCTTTAATGAAAGACAAAAGGGTTGTCGTGGCTAAGAACAAACGGCCCTCTAAAAATAGAATTGCTCGACATTCAAAGGGGAGGATGATGTTTAGAGCGTAATCCTCTGGAAGATATATAGGGTCATGCATGTGCATTCATCATTCCTGCTTGTAGGAGATGCATTCAAAAGCGGTGGATCACATCCTTTTCTCAGAACCTCCATTGTGAGACTTGCAATGCATTGAGGGTGGGGCATGCTTGCATTTAAAACCAGCAGGACCCGAGGCGCATACGAAGCCTGTTGCTGCTTTTATGGAGTGGATTGGCAGGCC
The DNA here is from genome assembly GCF_963082965.1 of Carassius carassius. Classification (NCBI taxonomy): domain Eukaryota; kingdom Metazoa; phylum Chordata; class Actinopteri; order Cypriniformes; family Cyprinidae; genus Carassius; species Carassius carassius. The sequence continues at coordinate 37,730,293 of NC_081755.1, read as the reverse complement.
TGTACAGCCCTGGCCTCCGGTGCACACAGATCCGAGCGCAACTCAGTATGAGGACAGGCGAATGAAATGTTTGTTTTCAGACGGCCGCGTCTTAAAGCACGCAATTACTCAGAACACCAGCGGCTGCGTCATGCAGGCTTGGCACTTTGGTGAGTGGTTAGGTGGTGCTGGAATGACTCATAAGAACACCCTGAAGAGATGAGTAACCACTAAATCAAAGAATGCGGCGTAAACGATGTGTTCACGCTAAATGCTAGCTGCTGAAACGAGAAGCGAGAGCAGCTTCTGCTGCAATTGAATGACGTGAAATGAGGCTGGAATGTGCGCTTCTCCCATCCCTCTGGCAAAATTGCAACACGTTCAGAGAGGCTTTGCTGGAAAAAGGTCAAGCAGCCGTTATATTGGATTTACGGCCAAGCTAGGGGGGCACATGGCTGCTGAAGCACCTTTTAAGATTTCACAACAAATTACTGCAACTGAAGGAGGCCAGAAAGCAGAGGGTTAGACCTAATTTCCAAATAAACAAAGATTACAACAAGTGTAAAGAAAACTCTTCATTCTTGGCAAATTTGCGGTGTGAACAGACCTGTCTCCTCTGCGCACAGATATTGACAAGTTCGGTTTATGATTAACAGCAGGAGTGTTTTAGGTGTAATGGATTAGTTCTTACCATCAATGCAATTCAAATCAGGTCACATCAACCATTATGGATTGATTTGTGTGCGACCGGAGTGGTCAGTTCTTCCACACAATGTACAGAGAGAGATAGAAATAGGGTAGATAGAGAGCAGGGTCAAAGGTCGACCCATTTATATGAGCGTTACCAGAGCTCTGAAGCAAGTTTTATTGGGTGCACATGAAAACTGCCTCAAAGCCTCAGAAACCAAAAATGTGTCTTCAATCTCTCTCTGTGGATCTCATATGCCATAGATTGAATTCCTAGGATATAGCAGGGCTGCTTTAAACACAGTGTCAACAACAGGCTAAATAAAGAACTAAGTTAGCCCACAATGCTAGTGCAGTAATATTATTTAGTCGCACGATAGCCAAAATGCCAGTGGCTGAGCTGTTTATTAATGCATTGTACAGGTGGCAAAAACATTCATCGGTTTAAATAAGCTACATTTACAAGCAAAGACGGCCTTCGTTTCTTATTTTAATTAGGAGTCAAAACATTGCAAATAAAACACCAGGGTTACTCAACACTTATCTACAATCGCAGCCTCACAGTCAAAGTAAAGTCTTCGTAATTAGTGATAACAGTAACGTGAGAACATTAAGTGTTACTGACGGTCTAAAAATACAACCTTGTTGTTTGCACGTTGCACAGTGTGTGTCTTTATGGCACTACATGTAAGAAAAGCGGTGGTTCAAAGGCTGTCACTTTATTTAGTACATCTCAGGTGACTGGGTACTGCTATGCCGCTGACTGCATTCCCACACCATACCAAGAGATGATTGAGGGCATCCTACTCTTAGCAACAGGGCTAGAACTGCAGTGCTACGTTTATTTCTGTGTTCTTCTGCATGCCTCGTGAGGGGTGTGGTGGAGGCAGGCCTGCTCTCAATGTACAGCACATATCTAATCTCAGTTAATCTCACTTTCTCTATGGTGAAATAGAGAGAAAGTCTCAGCCTACATGATATCTGCAGACTAATTAGTTTTGATTGCTACTGCCATTTCCTACAGTTCTGCCCCACAATGTGCCTAATGCAAAGAAACTTCCTGACATTAATGCAGGGTTCCCACATATTTTGTCCAATGAATGTACATGACTTCTCAGTTCATTCATGATTACTGGGCAGAATATAGTATGCATTTTAATTAACCAATATAAACCATTTTAACTTTCAACATACAAATGTTTCTTATACGATTTTAAATAAATATAAATACATTAAGGAAGTCATTATTTAATCAAATTTCATCAAATGTCTGAGAAACTTGTTCAGTTAATGTCTCAGTTGTTCAGCTTTTAAATGTTAATACAAATATTTACACGTTAAGACATTTGCTGGAAACAAAAGCTGTTGAATGTGAGGGGACAATTCTTTATTGAGTTTATAATTAAAACATTATTATTATTTCATTTTATATTATTAAGTATTTTATTTTAAGTATATGTTTAAGTTTAAGTATTTGCTATTGAATGTTCACATGCGGAGTTTTGCGCATTGTGCGTGTGTGTGTGTGTGTGTGTGTACGAAGTGGAGTCAGCTGTATTAACTGTCTGTGGCTTGTGTACTGCAAACACAAACAAGCTTCATCACTGTCTCCATCACGCGACTCTGTTCCCCTTTTGGGCTTGAACTGATGGTAAAACTAAGGACATTATTAACTGTCTTTACATTTATTTTGAGAGATGAAGCTCGTGAGTGCATTTGGCCAATCAGAGCAGACTGCGCTTGTCAGGAGGGGGGGACTTTGTAGAAAACGATGCATTTGAGAGAGGGGGGGCAAAGAGGACATAAAATAATGTACATTATTTGAAAAAAAATGTGTTTTATGAACATTAAAGCATGTGAACATATTCAGTTACACCAAATACACAAAATAATGATCTTTAAAAAAAAGCATCATATGACTTCTTTAATGTTTAGAACGTTATAATCTTTGTAAAATGGCACAGCTTTTAAAGTACACGCTTAACATAAGTCAGATGAGCATTATATTACGGTAAATATATTATGATAATAATATCAAGTATTAGTAATTACAATTAAAACTGGTAACCATTTATGAATGCATATTAGATATTTGAACTGAACTTAGGAAACCCGGCAGTTCTCAAAAGCTGAAAAATACTGGTGCACTTCGCATCCATTCAGATGAACAGAAGAAAATAAATAAAAATCACAGATCACCTGACGCGCGGTTCGTCGAGTGAAAATATAGCCGTGCTAGATTTATACTCCAACTCGGACACTGGCGTGTAAAATCTGAGAATTTACTAGACATTGGCTAATATTAGACATCAAGTTACCCAGAGTGAAGATTTAGTCGCATATGCGAGTGATTTACTCAAAGTAGAGGGTTGATACTAACACTACTACTACTACTAATCATTTTAAAAAGAAAAAGTAGTGCTTTACCATAACTGGTTTAGTTAGTGTGACTGTAAAGAGGAAAGATATGCATGTTTTCTGGAGCACAGAACCATTTAACCTTGCTCATTCTTTAGGGATCTATTACTAAGGACGATGGAAGGTTACGTGTAAATGGGCTACATGTGGAGAGGGGAATTTAGCTCAAAAAGGAACAGTCAAAAAAGGAGGCCATTAACATTCAAAAGCAAAGATGCTACGACATACCCTTGCTGACATAAAAGAGAAAAACTGTTCCCTGAGGTTCTATATAAAAGTCATAGAAAAAGGCTTTGAAGGAGGTGGTTCAAGACCTGTTTTTAGGCACAGAGGGGCTGCAAAGGTCAGAAGAAGCTGCACGAATTTCAACAAACCCGTTCGTATGCACCAGAAAGAGACACCTTCTAGAATTTCTGCCAACGTGCATACGCCTCCACACTCTCTCTTTTCATTATCTTTATTATACATCTCCAATTTCACAAACACATCAGTATTCAAAACTGTCACCTGGACCCCAGGGACGCCACAGGAAGCGCAGGAGAACATCAAAGCGCTACCTGCGCCAGCAAATCATCATAGTCAAAGAGGGGCATTTCTTTCTGAGCAGAGTCCAACGTGTGACGGGAGCGGCAGGCATGGATGCTCGATCAATCACACACAGCCGCCCTGCAGCCACCATCATCTCCTGCTCAGTCCAAAGGTGAGCGGACCTCAACAGCCACGCATCTGATTACAAACCACAGACCGCTGCAGATAACAGCCACAGACACATGCTCAGACAAAACAAAGGAGCGGTGCTGCTGCGAAGCCACATCGGCCCGTGAATTAAAACCAGGGAGGACACATTCCAGGGATACTCTGAATCATGTCTAAAATAAACAGATGAGGTTCAACCCATCATACAAAGGCTCCACTGTTTTGGAACACCTCGTCCTCGCAAAGATCTCATTCCGCATAAACTGCGTATTTTAAAGTTTACTGACACACAAGGAGAGTTATCATGCAAATACCCGCTACATATACAAGCCCTGTGTCCTAACAAACTGTAACATTACATAGTTCGCTGCAATCCATGTTTATTAATTGAACTTCAAAGATAAATCAGACAGCACAGCTTCGCTTTTTCCCTCTGATTACGGAGTATTTGCAATCCTCAGCAGAGGGAGTGTGCGGTGTGCCTGATTGTTTTGCACATTTCGTGTAAAAATAGCCAAATTCCACAGCTGCTACTTCGACTTCCTTCAGTTAATAAGAGCCAGGTGCACCCTTCAGAATAAACAGGCATGTTCAAATATTTTCACAGGCTGCGGAGACCGAGTACACTTCAATGTCAGCTATTCATCGCATTTCTACACAGGCAGAGCGAGGCAGGCTTGCTCTGATCTGTGCCAAGGTTTTAGACAATTCATCTGTACTCTCTCTGTGGGGACTTGAAACAAAGGCCTATGGGTACAAGGCCCTTCAACAAACCTTGTTAATAATCCACCCACGCCCTTTTACAGAGCTAGTGTTGCTTTTCTTTCGACTGTTTGGTATACATGTGAACCATTTTGAGAGCTGAAATCTCGGTCTTCCCAAAATGGCAGGGGCTGGAACGGCTTCAGTGTCGAATGAATCATCTTGCTTGAGTGTGCAAGTTTGAAGTTAGAGCACAGATAAGGGCTTGACTTTACACACTGGATGAGGTGAGGAAGATGGAATATGAAGGAAATGTGTAATGCAACTGCAGGGCAAAATAAAGATCTCAAAACTCTGGGAAAGGAAAGTGGTTTGGTGGACAGCTGAGTTTTGGGCCTGCTGATGTAACACTGCACTGACACTAAAGTTTACATTGGTGGATCGTATACATGTACTGTGCAAACCGAAATATCTGCTCATAACGTTATCTAAAAGGTAATGCCATCTAGCTAATAAGCCAGGTTTTATCTGTATTTTCAGTTTTTTTGAGTTTTCAGGAAATGCTGGACGGAAACACCAAGATAAATAAATTCTCTAATGTGCATAAAGTTTTGCTTGTGAATGAATAAATAAAAGTTGATTTATTAATTCTCTCCATAAGATGGCATGGGCATAAACTATGGTGCTTTATTATTTATGTTTTTATGACATTTAGATTTTTAACCTGAGCAGGAACTATATCTATATTAAAAAATAAATAAAATACAAGAATGATTTGTGATAGCTTTTGGTAGCATTGGTTAAAATGGATTTAAAAAAGAAATCATTAATAATCATATACCATTGCTGCCACAGTGTTATATTATACTTCTTATATCAAAGAAACATGTGCCTGTAGCAGCATACTTGTGGTAAATTAATACAGACTTATGCATATTCTGTAATATGGTTTCTCATATTCATGTTACCAAAACAGTTTAGTTTGGCTTGACACAACAAGCATAGTGGGGCTCTTGTTCAGGGTCTTTCCTCCCTTCAACTTCTCAGAAGCCAAAGTGCTTCCATACACTAGCTTTTAATGCAGACAGTGCTGGTCTGATTTTGCATGCATCTGTTACCCGTTATCTACACTGCACGCGATTGCGACGCGTTACGACGTCAACATGGCCACCGGAAATGATTGTGGCCACTCTAGTCAATGCTTGTATTTTAACTGCTTCTGAAGCACCGCCTTCAACTGCACAAAATTCTTCCACTGCGAAAGAGAAAGCAGCAGCCACGTGGCGATTCCACCACTTGCCGCATTTCATATGAAAGGGCATTATCGATTATGGCTTAAGTTGGCAATGCTTGGAGGATGGAACAAAACCTTGTCGGAGCCATAACATGCCGCAGATGTGTGCAGTGTTAATAAGGGGTTTGAGTTCTGCCTTTTGCTTTTAATCAACATCACGTTATCAATTAAGATTAAGAAATTGAAAATCAATTTTTGACATTTGTGAATCAATTCTGAATCATCCACTTCCGCATCACGATGCATTAAGAATCACATTTTGCCCCTACAGTACAATATAAAAGCAGTTCTCAATTCCAGTCCTCGCAACTCCCTGCGTTGCACATTTTGTATGTCTCTCTTTGTTAACACACCTGATTAAGATAATCATCTCATTAGAAGTGAGTTCGTGCATGAAATGTGTTCCCATTGACATGGTCCCTAGACCGTGTTCTAGTGTTAATTTCGTCACATAGTTTTAATTTAGTCTTAGTCTTGTGCCAAATGTCCTTGTTAGTTTTAGTCATATTTAGTCATTCACACATCTTTTTTTGTTAGTCAAGTTTTAGTCAACTAAAAGTCTCGTCATTTTAGTCTAGTTTTAGTCAAAAGAAAACTCAAGTTATCTTAGTCAAGTTTTAGTCGACTAAAAGTCTTTTAATTTTAGTCTAGTCTCACATTATTACTGATAAACTTTTCAGTAAAAAAAAAAGTGTTTCACATATCTCAAACATTGGTTAAATGTCATAATTACCAGACAAAACACATTTGTTGAAAGATTTTTGTTGAATGCAAATTTTAAATGTGTCTGGTTTAGCATGTCATTGTCACTTGTGTTCGCTTTGGGTGTTGTGTGTTCAGCAGTTCCGTGTTGCAGCCACAGGCTGGCAGCAACAGGAGTATGAGACCTGTAAGGGGCCGTTCACATGTCGCACCTAAAAACGCGTGGAAAACGTATTGCAGCCTTGTCATCGTCTCGTCTTAGTCATGAAAAAAAAAGGTCACTGACGAACATTTCGTCTCGTCTCGTCTGACGAAATTAACACTACAGTGTTCATTGCTCCCTACTCCCTGAGCAGGGAATATCTGTTGAAGTTTACTTCACTTCGGAACATTCATTCGCAGATTTCATATACCTCTGTAAATAAATACAATTTTAATTCACGTCTGGCACACTTCAATGCACTTTAAATGGAACATATACATTCGCCTGGAATCATGGCGGAACATCCTGTGATGTCCACTTCACAGGACACTTACATTTGAATAGAACAAATGTCTGAAGTGATAAGAGAGACATAAAAAATGTGCAGAATAGGGGGTCGCAAGGACTGGAATTGAGAACCGCTGCAATATAATATAAACAGCACTGTTATACAAAGAGCCATAGCTGGAGTACTAACATATCTTAAGCTCTGTCAAATCTCTTAGATATTAGATATTGACTATTAACCAACACAAGCTATTTCAAGAAAGGAGTTGGTTACAATTACGTTGCAGCAGAGCGGCTGTCAAATGTACATTAGGATTGCAGGGACGAAATTGATTTTTTATTGTCTTTTCTACAGTCGTTGCACACCATTCACACAAATCTAGTTTATTGACTTCAAAAGAGAGAGAGAGGGTAATCCATCGAAGACATCAGACATGACTGCATATTACACATCACTGTCCGACAGCCTTAGCCTGCCACACACACAAAAAACAATACTGCATCCCTTTCCAAAAACAATACTGCACCTTAACTCCTCAAGCACAGTCCACAGCACATGCTCGTACTTCCAATACCAAGTCGATTTCCATTAACTTCAAATATAAGGCTGCCTAAAAGACCCTGTGGGTCATATAGTAGACAGTGTTTTTTTTCCATTAGCCCATCCACGCGGTCCTGCCTGTCACCCAGACCTCTGACTATAGCCTTTGTCTGAGTTTACTGATCTGCCAACAAACCTAATCGTTAAACCCAATACGTTCAGGCTGCCTCGTGCAAATGCAGGTCTCGCTTCGTTTTAAGGGCTGACATGCTGCTATGTTTCTCCCCATTTCTTGCAGGACACATAGAAAGGCTGTGATTCTTACCTTCATGAGGGTGAGAGGTCCAGAACTGGGCCATTTGCAGGCTGGCTGGGTTTGGGGCTCGGAAGGCCGGATCCGACGACCCGTGAGCACTGGAGGCGCTGACGTACCCGCCGAGGAATGGGCTTGAGGCACCTGGGAAGGCATCACCTGCGAAAGACAAGATCAAACGTTTGCTCATGAAGTGACCGAATAAAACGAGGCTGCAAAAAGTCCATAAGCGCTGTCATTTGATATGATGAGTTTCCACTCAGGAGAATAGCCTTGGCAAAAGTGGAATGATTAGTCTGTGAAGCTCTGCGGTTTTCTTTTGAAATTCAGGAACCGCAAACCTGTTTCTATTGCCGGATGGCCTTTTAATTTCCTTCAAAAGAAGAATGTTTACTAAGAGGCACAGAAAGACCACAAACACAAATTGCTTTTGCTTGTAAACAAATGTCATGAATAATTATTACTCATCCTAAATGTTATGTTAAGTGTCATTACAATAGCCACCAGATGTGCAGCTTCAAAAGGGGGGAATGTCTAAATAAAAGCATGTTTTCATTTTGCCAGCTTTGACATCGGAGCGAGAGACGACACAGAGAGATGTATTGGTATTCGGTCCGCTGCCTCCTTTGAGCTTTCAAAGTCAAACTGATAAAAACAACAGCGATCTGCAGAAACATTTACAAATGTTGACTGTAACGACTTTGGACAGGTCACTGAAATTCCACGGGAATGGATACATGCTTAAATCAACAAAGGTCCATCTATACGCCACACTATCTTTTCAAGCATGACGTTTAAACAACAGGGACAGCGTGGAAATTAATGAGCCCTTCCCCCCAATTCCTCTGATACGACTGCTCTTCGTTCCCACATGCCTTTCCTCAATTCAGCATGGGAGGAGCACTTCACACTTATTACTCAAACCAGAGATGGATTCAGACACACTTTCACGGATACACACACACACACAGCACTTCCTCCTGTGCTGCAGACACCTTGGCACAATGGGTCCATTTTTTGCATGTGTAAATAGTGCATTAACATGACAAGAGGAGGAGGAACAACAAGGCATCAACAGCAACATGGGCCTTTTGTAGTAGAGGTTAGCATGCGATTAACCTAGGAGGGAAGCAGTCTTGCTCTGCTGATGAACCGTTGGGCCATTGTATTGCACATCGCTAACAGCAGATGTGAACCCTTTGGACTACATCTAAACATTAACCACAGGAGAGATTAGACCTCTGGATGGGGTGCAAATGGAGGAGAGCAGATAGCAGAGCATGAGGAGATCCATACTTGGAAGACTTGGTAGGTTATTCTGCAGTATGCAAGATGAACACCAGAATCTAAAGTGTTTGCAATAACAGACATTTATTGATAAGAATGGACAAATTATTACAAAAAGTTCTTCTAAATGAAGGCTTGCAAAACCACTGAGCCCAAACTCTAGATCTATTGACTTGGGCAGGGGTGCATTTCACACTCATAAGCCTTTTCTTCAAACACACAGCAAGGGCACTGCCTCATTCATTTGAACAGAAGATTTGGACTATTGTAGGGGTCACCTGACAAGGTTTTTTTTTTTTTTTTTTTTTTTTTTGACAATTGGGTCCAGTTCTATAACGCAAAGAATGACACATTTAGGAGACACATCTAATCCAAAGCAAAGAATGGTAAATTTTTACCACAGGGTCATCCTCATCTCAGGAGTGCAATGGTTATTGGGTAACTCCTTAACTGTCCCGTTAACGGTTCACTCCTTATGTGGTTTGAATGTAGAACCTTTAGGATTACTCTTTAACCATTATGCCAAAACAACTTTGTGAAAAGGATACTTGTTCATCAAGTATCTTATTTTAAAATAACAAGCGTTTATATCGAGTTGGGCAAATATGAAACTGGGTCACAATTCAGCCAGAAATGGTTTAGAAATTATTCATAAGTATTTCCAGAAATATGCTTAGTACTGCAACTGGAGAGTTTCTTGAGAAGTCTCAAGAACCGTTTTTTTTTTTTTTTTTATAATTGTTGAAAAAAAAAAAAAAAAAAATCAGGCACCTATATTTAGGTCCAGTAATTTTACTTTAACAGCAAAAAAGGGTTATAATTAAGTTATTGAATGCCTTGTTTTTAAAAATGTCCAATGTTATTTTCATAGGAGCCTTATAAAAATACTTCAGATGTCTCAGATGTACTTAGAGGTTTTTGCATCTGAAGTCTTCATTTATTATTGATCCAAAAGAAAATGGGTAATATGAAGTCTGCAAAGTAACAGAAATGAACAGATGTTTGGTAGACTGTCTATTAAATATGCATAACAGATTTGTATACCATGTGAAGTTTATTGAACCAAAAACAGCCATCTTTTAAATCAAGGAGACTTCAAGAATAACAACTACACAATAATAGAATGGAACTCATGATGAACTAATAAACAAGACATGCATTAGTGAACACTAAGTTTATTCTCCACAAAATGCATTTGAAAAAAAAATTCTTAATTATCGGATCGATGCAAAGGAATGAATTTTCTCATGCCTAGTCCCTATTTGATGTTGCAATGGGATCTGGATCCATTCAGAACAAGACCATTAATGTCAAGCACTGATATCAGGCAGTCAGACTAGCTGGCATTCATCTTCATCCCAAGTAGTAGTGTATATTTATTTAATGCCATGTCAGCATCTTAGGCTATTTTCATGGCAAAAACAATAAAAAAATACAAGTATAACAAATACAATAAAAAGCAGCAAACAAACAAACAGTTATGTTACACAAGATTTTTTTTAGATAAAAACTTCTTTTAAAAAAAAAAAAAAAAAAAAAAAAATTTCTGCCAAAATTAAACTAAATAACTCTTTAAGTGAGTTCACTTCATAAAAGAGTTTAACAAATGAAAAGCTGGACAGTCCAGTAAAATATGTTTGATACAAAGGGGAATCTTGCAGGAACATGCCTTAAGTGCGTTCTTCCAGCTTCATCTCAGTGTTCATTCAGGTTGATTTCAACTCTTAAAAAAGTCAGAAACATCTTTGTGTTTCCTTTCCATATTCGAGAGCTTGAGGACAAAACTAAAATGTGACTATTTGAAAGAGGTGGTATCTTGTGATGGCTCCATATCATATCCTAAAGCTTCTCAATATGGTCCATTCTACTCTCAGTGTTTGTCTATGGCTGTGTACTTCACTTTTGGGTGCAGCTGGAATGACTGATTGGAATGACTTTGTCCAGACATTTGGCCATGCCAAAATGTTTTGGCTGAGAACAAGTTTTCTTTCGGCGTTTCTGTAGGGTGAATGCTCCACTCGAAAAGGAATCACTGTGATGTCTGCACCACGGCCTGTAACATAAGCAGCAGGTCCTGTCAAAAAAATAAAGTAAACCTCACAGCCAGCATCATGTCTGCGTGCAGTTTCCGAGTGCAGTGTGACAAACACAAACACAACAGCAACCAAAAACTGTTGCCCTGGTCAGTGCTGCAAGATCGTTTATTAGAAGTACGTCCAAGTAGGTCTCAGTGGGAATTTACAAAGTCAGTTGTTTCACATTATCTCTTAAATATTCATATTACATCTGCAAACATTTCCCAGTGCCATATAATCCCTCTGAACCCAGGGTTTGCAGGGCATGTTAATTGTTTCCAATCACTCAGCTTTATAGTTCATAGCTCACAGTCTTCAATCTCAGATGCATGAAGAAAAACACTAGTTCAGTAGGTCAGATATAGTTTGATTCCTTAACATGAGAGTTTTTCAGAAGGATTCCACTATTTTCCTCCTCCAAAACAACGGCCACCAATGGCCACTGTCAGAGACCAGCTGAACAGGACACAGGAATTTCCTAATTGCATATGTTGCTCAACTCATCTGCAACCCAACAGGCTTTGTGGTGAGCTCTCGCAATTCCCCTACCAACTCCCCTTATAATTTAAGCCAGTCCCTTAAAAACAATTCAGAAAGAACTGTTGTAAATTAGAGAAAAGAGACACTAATTAGAATAAGATCTTAAATTGAGGAAAGAAAACGGGACCATTAAAATACTCAGTGCCACTCTTTAACGGTTCCTTTCAAAGCCCACCACCTGCTCTGAAAAACATAAAGAGCACTCCCACACGACAATAGACCACATTATGATAGACATTACAATGCTGTAGACGTAAAGCATGCTCAGCAAACCAATTCACACATCAAGGCGAAACCGGATTTAATGTCACAAAGCAAAGACCATGACAGAATTACACAAGTATGCAAAGCATTGCGGTGCACAACCAAAAAAAGACAGTTTAATGGTGAAATGCACAAAGTTAAAGTACGGTCTCTTTCATTCCTAAAATCAAAATTATGTGAGGGCCCCTCATCATTTTTTTTTTCTTAGCATGATAAGCATTTCCACTTGGAAATGGGTTAAAATATGGAAGTTGGTCGCAATTTATGTCACGCTGACTTTTAATGTGCAGACATTACTATATTTAAAAACAATACTAAAACTAAGTAGAGCAACAGGCAACAATCAGTCTAAAATAGCAATATTGTTTCAATCAATGGAAACATCGGTTTGTCAACCAATAGCTAAAGTAGTTATATTTTTAATCATACCCACACTAAACGCTAGATCTTATAATATTATCTTCAACTTAAGGGACACAGCTTGGACTGGGAATTACTCATTTTAATCTTATTGTTTGGATACCCACATGCATGACAGAAGGGCGAAAATCTTTGCACAAAATCAAAACAGAGATTTAACAAGGTCCTTGCTAGTTTCTGCAGTTAAAAAGAAAAAGAAAGGTTTAAGTGCCAGTTCCTTTTTAACTTTTAACCCTATTGGTAGCCTAATGATTATGGTGGAAAACAGCTGTTCAACTTTTACTACTAGCCTACCAATAAGATTTAAACACCATCGTTGTTGAGCAAAGCAACACTCACCTGGTGAATGCATACATTTAAGTTGTTGTTTTTATTTTTATAGCTTTCTAATGTTTTTGTAGTTATTTTTGCAAGCATTCCTATCCATTAAGCTTGGCACATTTTTGGTGTGATGCGATGGAAAACGAGTAATTTGGGATTCTATCTCAGCTCAATGCATCACCTGCAAAGAAAGAAAAACATGTCAAAACGTACCAGTGGCAGTTCTAACAAGTCAACCTGGATCTTATACAATGCACTGAATTCCTGTACCTCACTCGCACTGCAGGGCTCAAACTGAAACTTTTGTTCAGATGTTTTGACAGGAAAAGAGTGACAAAATAATTGCTGCCTATAGTGGTAAATCCAACGTACTGAGGTAATCTTTGTCTAATAAATGAGCTTCTAAGCGTCAAGTTTAGGCGTCACTGCCTATTCAACTACCGAGCCTACAACTGTGTTAAACAATGTGTCTGGGCAGCAATTTATCCGAGGAAAAACCAAGGATTATACATGGCCCTTTGTTGTATACAATAGTGAATGTTTGGTTTTGCATGCAGAGTTTGTCCTTTAGTTTGAGCAGAATAATATGTACTCATAAAAGCACATGGGAAGTAAATATGATTCAGGACAAAAGGTACTTCTCTTTATTATTTAAACAGACTTGATATACAAAGACTCAACTGAATCTATAATCTAAATAAAGTATGTGTTCTATTGCTGTCAGAGGATTTTCCTTTGAGCTCCACCCAACGCCTGATTGGTTACCAGGAGAAACATGAGCCAGCAATAGAAAGGTCAAGCACATCTGTGACCATCAACATTCAATCCTTCCTTTCAAGACAGAAGACTGTTAAAGTTACAAAAGTAGCATTTTAAGGTGCTGCCAGGAGCCAGAGCTGTGACCTTGCAGTCAAGGAATGACGTGAGGGTGAGATGAAGTTTAGCAATTTCTTGCCCACAATGAAACAAAAAAAAGTAGAGAAAAATAGAATGCAGCATGGAATAAAAACACAGAAGCAGCTCTGTATTAAGCAGCAGCTTTTTTGTTACCATATCTACTTCAAACAGCTGTGCGATGTGACGTACTGCCCTAACATTAATATCTGCGCTGAAGAAAAGCTGCTCATCACCTTTTCATTACACAAGAACAACACTGTACATCAGTGACATGGAAAATTAGGCTTTGTGTCCAAATTCCAGATCCCACCATTCCAGATATTACACAGGGTGCTGTGATTTCACCTGACCCTTTCATCTTTCCTCAGACAAATTATCACATGATGACAAACGCCTCAGGAGATTCCTCTGATTTATTATTATTATGAATACAAATGCGAAGAGCACATTTCCATTTTAGCTGATCAAATTTCTATAATAGATATCTAAATAATAAAAATATAACTAGTAGAATTTACCACGTAAGTAACAGGAAAACATTGTAGACCACTGGAAACTGCAGCTCCACTATAAATTGTAGTGTAATAAAATCCAATTCAAGACAAGATTACTCAATGTAAAAGTAGTTACTTTACCTAATACTGCACATTTAAAGAACCACAAAAAAAACCTCTAATAATCCATGTATTCATTTAGGAAACTAAAGGAGTACAACTGTGTGCATTTGGTAAATGTTTGCCACGGCTGGGCAAGCCAAAATAGTACGAGTGTCTTCAGCACTTTGTGGCAGGCACTGTAACTGGAGTCAGTGATATGAGAGCAGGGCTGCAGTGCTGGCTTTCATTTCACATCCTTTGTTAGCTTTTCAGAGGCACGGCCTAATCCCAGGTCAGGTCACTGCTATCCTGTGTGGCCCTTCCCCCGGCATAAACTACCCCATCCTCATGCAGGCCGGCCTCGACACTGCCCTTTGGCCCATCCTTCAGACCCGTGTGCACATGCATGCAGTCTCAGCAGCTTCAGCTCAGAACACTAATGAATACTGCACGTGACTCAGTGTACTGTAAAATGCCATTATCAGCCTATAAAATCATTTTTAGATACCAAATTATAAAAGAACTTCCAGCAAAGCAATCACTGGAGCAAAGGTTTGAAAAATCAAACCTGAAGAAAATCTGAAATAAAATAATTAGCCAACATAATGTAAGTGAACATATCTGTACCATAAAATGATAATATAGTAATATAATACAGAATTCTTTAGAAGAAAATAAATACATAAATAAATACATACACATGCATATAAGTAAATATTTAAGAAAAATGTTGTTTATATTTTAAATATATACTGTATATATATATATATATATATAACACATTTTCGAAATTTATACTGTGCGTGTGTACACACATATACATTATATAAACAAAAACTTATTTTGTATGCGATCTATCATTTGACAACACAACACCAGTATTAAGTGTCAATTTTTAGAAATTGAGATTTACACACATTTGGCAGAGACACAACTATTTGAAAACCTGGAATCTAAAGAGAGAAAAATCACTTTGTCAATTTGTCCAAATGAATTCTTAACAATACATATTACTCATCAAAAATTTAGTTTTGATATATTTAAGGTAGGAAATTTACAAAATATCTTCATGGAACATGATCTTTACTTAATATCCCAATGATTTTTGACATAAAAGAAAAATCTATAATTTTGACTCATACAATGTTTTTTTGGCTATTGCTACAAATATACCCCAGCGACTTAAGACTGGTTATGTGCTCCAGGGTCACATATAGACACTTAGTATATAGACGTAAAAAAAAAATCCCAGTAACGAGGTGATAAAAGTAGCTAGCAATAAATGTGATGAAAAATCGGCTAGCTATTTCGGGTTTGTCCTTTAGCAAAGACAGCCATATTATACAGCACAGACATCCTGTAGCTTTCTAGGCCATGAGGTTCTGCAACACAGAAACTTGATCTTATCAGCCTTCCAAACACTTACAGTCAAATTACATTTTAATAAAATTTTTCCCCACTGCCATCACTTCTTGCAGTTAAATCGAGGATGTTCCATTTCCCACCCTTGCTGTACAATGGGATCATTCTAAAGGGAATTTCATATTAGTTCCTGGCACTCCCAGGTTTTTTTTTGAGCAGCATTATGAAGGAAGACTTAAGGATCAAAGGTTCAGAAAGAAAGAAAAAAAAAAACTCAAAATCATCCGGACACTTAAAACAGGAAAAAACACAGCTGCAAACACCCTCCAGCGGGACCCCAGCACTCCTCATAAAACACATTCACACGAGCATGTCTAACAGCAAGGACATTATTTCAAATGTGCGCAGGGCATAACCCATGTAGGTTGAGCAAATGGGGTCTACGCGCCAGGACACTAAACACTTTATGTTTAATTCAGAGGAAAGCCAAGGCTGCAGGACGTTTACACACATCCTCCCCCTCCTGCTCTCTTTCCATCAGTCCCTGCACTCCCGCCATACCACTCAGGACGAGAGGGGGTTGGACTCCCGCATTTTACCATTCACCATTTCAGCTGAGCTCCTCGCCTGTCACAGTAGATCACAATGAGGGACAGGTCTCATACTGTCTACTACGGCCCGCTCCTGGCCCATGCTGCAGGCGGACCACAGAGTAAGTCCCACTGCTGTGATACAACCAGACAGCACCGAGGAGGACTATCACACATTAATTCGGCTTTCGTCGCATCTCGTTGCTACCTAAATAGCAACAATCACTGATTTAGCTCTTTCCCCCTTCCTACATTTTTGGGAAGTTTCCTGTAACCTTGAA
The DNA here is from genome assembly GCF_963082965.1 of Carassius carassius. Lineage (NCBI taxonomy): Eukaryota > Metazoa > Chordata > Actinopteri > Cypriniformes > Cyprinidae > Carassius > Carassius carassius. The sequence continues at coordinate 37,713,838 of NC_081755.1, read as the reverse complement.
ACCTCAGTGTACAGAGCGGGAAAGGATAACACCTGGATGGCAAAGGCCATTTTTACAAGTGGTTTTCCCCCCCTTAAAACACCCTTCTGGTTATAAATGAGGGTTTGTTCCCTTCCTGATTTAGGCAGCGCAGCCATTTCTGGAAAAGCCATCACAACGATGGTATAATGTACAGCTTATTAAATGGAAAAACTAAAATAACAAATGTAACACAACAGACACGGCTCTGTTTACACACAAGCTAAAGACAGTTCTTTAAAAATAGAAAAATTCACATAAAACCAAGCTCCCATTTGGGGTTTTAGGAAAAAGAGGGTGCTCAAATGGAATCAATAAAACAAACCACAAAATCTAGAGGGGAGTGAACCACGTGGAGGCAGTCATTCCTATCTTGAGGCCAAACACCAGGGTCCTCTATTAAAAACAGCCCATAAACCGCCAGCAGGGCTGCAACCCCATGATCCTCTGATACACCATATGAAAATCAATCAATCATACATTCCAAAAGACAGTGCACTTCAAAGGTGTATCAAGCCAAGATTTGCATTTTCCCATGATGCACGGGAACCCTGTTAAACGAGTGGGCTGAGGAGGAGTAAGGCACGTTTCATGCATTACATTTCAGCATGTTCAACAAACATTAACATCCCCCTATTAGTAAAGCTATAACAATTACTAAGGCGAGCATTACTAATATAAGACAAGGAAGTAAAAAATAATGGATGCTTGTTCGGTCTGAACAATAGACAATCACTGACTCAAGGACAATGAGAAAGGAAAAACCATCGACCAGAAAATGCAGGTCAGAATGAACTTGGTGAATCATTCTCTGTGGTTCAGAAAGCCATATAATCTTCAGATTAATATCCTTTAAAAATCTCCGAACATGTCAGCCAGAACACAAACAATGTAAGCTTGTTCTCCTTCATCCTTATTCCCAGCAACAGAAAAAAACCATGTTTATTCTACTGTCCCTAAACTATAGCATCACAGAAGGTGAGTATATCCATCTAGATCCATCGCTTTAACGACACTGATATATAAATTGTATTATATAAAATAATGTTGTCGAGATGCAGCAAAGTACTATGCATAACAGCATATTCCTTTTCAGTGGGATGTTCAGTGTTAAATGTGAAGACCAGCAGATGGGCAGGTTATGTTCCTATAAAACACTCCCGGATTCATGTTTCTCAAACCATCTCTTTAGGCTCTCAGCATCCGCTGCCCTTTGGGTGATGATTCATCTCATTTCTGCCATGTTTACAGGTCTGTTTTAAAGTGCTGCGCTGTAAATATCAAGAGGTGTTCCAAACATATTTGAATCAGCTGATCTTTAGAAGTGAATCAAATGAGGTAAATTTAAGAAGCTCTAAAGATCTAAACAGTTCAATTGAGAAAGCCATTATATACTCAAAAGGAAAACATGCCTCTGATTAAAAACAAAAATGAACATTAAATACAGCATTTAAATAAATGACAAAAAATTACACCAGTTACATACATAAGGCAGACAGAAACCTTAACCATATATTCGAAATTAAAACCCCGCCCGGTAGTTAAATTAACATTGATGATTTACACTTCATAAACAATGTGTGCAATGCATAGGGCCCTTGTCAGATTGCAGAAAAAATGGTTGTCATTAAGACAAATTACAGATAAAAAACCCCACTTCCTATATAAATGCTCTGCAACCACTGCTCAGTAAAAGGCTTTCCATAAAAGCAAAGCATTAAAGTTAAGGGACAGAATGTTGTCACTTTGAAATCCAAGAATAACAGCCATCTGGTGAATTGGATTCATGCGTGAAATTTTTGGAACAAGTGTTCAATGTTGTACATGTTTGCTTCACAAGCTGGTGCAAAAACTCCAAAAGGTACACCCACCCCTTTCCAAAAACAGAGCCACACTTACACTTCATTTAGCTTACTCAAACATCTTCAGTTTAAGAGACAAACAATATTACGAACTAAATCACTCATTTATTCACGGTTCTATCCTCTCCAAAGCTACTGATGTTATTCTTTTTTCTGGACAATTCTACAAAGCCTTACAGTATCAAACAGCGGCAGGTAATGCAGTATGACGAACAGCTGGGTGAAAACCAGAACACTTCTGAAGCTGTTGGGAAGCACACATATGGCACGAACTGAGATTGCTTTCTTTCCACCTCACATGTAAAAGGCCAAGCACACTACATTCAAGACCCAAATTACATATTTTCATATACTCCACATGAATTTCCAGGCATGAGGTTGTTCACATGCCCCTCAAGTCTCTCACCATGTGACTTGGTTTAATTCCAACAAACCAGAAGCCACCCTCCCTTGTTATCTGGCGCTGAGAAAGGGGTTCAAAAGCAGCCTTCCTTTACAACTTCAACATGTCCATGTACAAAGTGCTTGAAAATATCATTTAAAAAGTTCACTTCCCAACATTGTGCCCTGTGCTGAACGGTGATCAAAAGTTACAGTGCACTTACATGCTGCTCTTAACTCTGCCAAAAACTACAACTATACCGTTCAGTAACTAATATATCCAGTCACAAAAACAACATATTCCAGAATCTGGTGAACCGGCAAAACAACAGACAGAAATCTGTTTTCTCTTTCAAAGACAGGAAATATGGCTATTGAACAGTTATTATTGGAAAGAATGGAATGTTCATGAGTCATTCCATAAACATATGATGTATCCGCCACTCATTACAACTACGCATGAAGACCATATGTGACCCTGGAGCACAAAACCAGTCTTAAGTCGCTGGGGTATATTTTTAGCAATATCCAAAAATACATTGTAATGGTCAAAATCATCCATTTTTCTTTTATGCCAAAAATCATTAGGATATTAAGTAAAGATCATGTTGCATGAAGATATTTTCTAAATTTCCTACAGTAAATATATCAAAACTTAATATGCATTGCTAAGATTTTCATTTAAAACAACTTTAAAGGCAATTTTCTCAGTATTTAAATTTTTTTTGCAGCCTCAGATTCCAGATTTTCAAATCATTGCATCTCGACCAAATACTGTCCTATCCTAACAAACCATACATCAATGGAAAGCTTATTTATTCAGCTTTCAGATGGTGTATAAATATGCATTTTATTAAAATGAACCCTTACAACTGGTTTTGTGGTCAGGGGTAACATATATGAAAAAAAGTAATCACATACAAACAAATACTTCAATGAGAAGTCAGGACCACTTGCAATGAGTGCATTTTAAAATAAATGCATTTATGTAATGTTGTCAAAATAACATTTCTCACAGAATTACAAGGACACTGAATGGTAGGTTAGTGCCAAATAAAAAACATTGACAGGTCAAAATAATAAAAGCACATATTTGGACTGATAGACATAGCGCCACATGCCCTTTGAAGGTCTTGTTTCTACTGATTTCTGTTCACAAGAAATTGCCAGATAAAGATAGAGGTGTATGCACACACACCACAGAATGCATTTTTTAATTCTTTAAAAGAACTAGATGACTCAAAGTTCTAGGCAATAATAATAATAAAACAATCATTTTGAAAGATAATCATCAAATAAGGGTATGGTGCTATCAAATGCAGTGACAATTTATTACACTACCCAAATCTAATCAGTATAAATCATCAAATAACACTGTGTAAAAATGTCATGGTAGTTGAAGGTTAGGGTGAGGCGACTAGAACTAATAGGAAGCTCTCTCAGCTAGATTGAAAATATGCACAGTAAACTGCTGAGATCTACACACAAAGTAAAATCGCCTTTCTTTAGAGATCTAAAGGCTCTCTTTGACATCTGCAGAATGTTACATCTATCTGAAAAGGGAAAATTCAAGAACTTCATTATTCACCATATAAAAAGATATATATAAAACAATATACCAGTGATATAACACAGAATCACTTTTTAATATAGTTTACAACACTGGAAAATCACTGATTTTATTCCACAAACAAACCAAGCACTGTTGTCATTAGTGTCATGATCAGCTTTGATGTAGATGGTGGTTTGTTCTACATTTGTTACAAATAATTTGCATTGGGTCGAGCCCCAGGACACAAGACAGCTATGCTACACCGCATCATTAACGCTGTTTGGCAGTCATTTGTTTAATGAAGACTTACGTTTTAGAATTTCCAACAACTATTACAATAAACAACAACTACTTTGTTATTTTAGCAACACAAGCTGCAACATTCATTTCAATTACTGCATCTGACAGAACCCACCATTTCACAATAATTGACTGAGACCGTAAATACAGCCTCAAATCTACTAGTTGTAGAAGCCGAAATACAACAACAGTTCTTTCTCTAAACTCAATATCCTCACAATAAAGCTTTTTTGCAGTCTTTTATACATAACATAATGTTCTTATCAGCATCCAATTAAGCACAGTAAAAAAAAAATGCCCCAACGCCTATTAGCCACACAAATTAGTGAATTTTTCCTGAGAAGGACATTTTCATTATATTTCAAACTTAAAAATAATTTGTGCAACACATTAGTTACCTTATAATGACAACAACATACAGATCTATGTTTCTTAATAAAAACAACAACTAGGCCTACTAAAAAAATATAACTAAATCGCATGAGCATACAGCATATGCTACTAATGAACCCAGCTATATGCATCTAAATAACAACATAACATTTACAGAACGAATTGTAGTATCTCAGCAAACATAATTTCCCTTTAATATGCCGTGTAGACTTTTAAAAAGCATTTCTAAACACAGGGGTCAGACACTGTGACTTAACTGAGTAACAGGGAAGGCAATAGTTCACTCGGAAAGAGCAATAATTGTAGTGTTTGCCCCAGCCAGAGAGGGGGAGTGATGGAAAACAAACGGGGCAATTTCAGTCATGAATCTATATTGTCGATTTTCATTGGATGCTAGTTTAAACATTAGGTCTTTCGCCCAAAATACACCTCGTGTTTTACTCAAACAGCTGAAAAATTCAACTTGCGCCAACACGCATTACTTTCCACGTTTCTAGCATTTTTCTTTTAGTGTTGTTTGCCAGCGAGGAGAGAAGAAATGTACGGGTGATTTGAGCGCTGATACTGCACTGCTTTTAAAAACAACTGTTCCCATAAATGTTTACGAGTAGCCTACCTCTGAACGCCAGCGTGTTTGTGTTTATCTGTAATGCGAGTCCTGTTTAGTGAATCGTACAAGACGAATCATTACATGTAACGTTAGGCTATTTTATAGGAGTATTCGCGCACATATAGCAACCATCCGCATAAATTTAAACAGAAGTCATTACTAACACTATTAAACAGCATTAATTCCTCCCCACGTTTCCGTAAAGTCGCACCAAGCGACATAAAATGTAAAGATCTGAACAGCACTGCAAGATCGTTTACAAAACGCTTAAAAAGTAAAAAAAAAAAAAGTGACTTGTGTTTTCATGTTGTATTTTATGATTTTGCTGAAATTAGGAAAAATAAAGAAAACTACACTTACTGTGGTGAGAATGTAGGTTCATGGCCGATGAGAGATATTTTCCCGTGTGTAGAGCCGCCGGGTGCCCCGCGCCACGATGACCGGGAGACGGTGGCACTCTGCCGGCCGCAGCGGCCGCGCCGAGCCGGTGTGACTCCAGGGGCAGCCCCGAGAGAAGGGGCGGCGGTACGTGCACAGATCTGGGGGGTCCGAAGTCTCGGCCATCCATCATCCACAATGACCCAACTTGATCAAAGAAACAGTCCGATCGGGTAAATCCGAATAAGCCAGTCTTAATGGCTATAATGTCCCTAGAATCCAAGGCAAATTGGTGTCCTTATCCGGCATTCTGCCGACCTACAAAAACAAAGCAGAAGCAGAATAGTCTCGATAGACGCGGAGCACTACTGAAATTAATCCAAAATCACACGGAGATGAACACGAGCAGTGCTGTCACATAATGACGCAGTTTCAATCTCAACTAAGTTACGTTAGATCACTGGAAAAAAAGAGAGAAACCTTCTCAAGTGCGAGCGGTGAGAATGCAAACAAACATCAAAACGTTTAATATATGTCGCGAAAAGTCCGTTTTAGGATAAACAGATCGTAATGCCTCTCGTAATCTGTTTGCAGTTTGAGGGCGAAAATCCAGCCTTTTGGTGAAGACTTGACCGATCACTCGCGCAAAGTGACCTATAGGTTCATTCAAATATATTATTGTTCGTGTGTATATATATATATATATATACGTAAACTGTCAAGAGCAGTTCGCTCGTGCATGCTATAGTAAAAAAAATAATGGTATAAAACGGACGAATGAAACCACCACCACCACTGGCGAACGTATAATGTTCAAACCTTGTATTGATTGTAAAACAATTTTATTTTATTTTCCTTGCTTCTTGTAGGCTACCTTTTAACGGACTGTATTACTGACCTGTGCAGAAACGTTTCTCTGCAAACCAACCGACCAGGTTTATTTGCTCCATCTACACCAAATGGGCGACGACGTAACGCATATAATGCGGTTTTAATATCTAGATTAGTACATTACAGCGGTAGCATCCCGTTAAACTAACAACTAATGTTACATGCATGCAGACGCAGTTTCAATCATGTAATATCTTGCTGAACAGTAGCTTCCCACTGCAGCCTTATCGTTATATTAGGCTTAAAATAAATGGTTAATGTTACAAAACCACGATTTGATGAGGTGGTTCCCCTTCTAACTTTCCAAATATGATTACATGTAATGTTATTACTTTAGTTATTATTTTTATAACAAAAAATTTACATAATGCCGTGTCCAAACGCCTGGGCTTTTCACATGGCAACTTTTAGTAGTTTTGGATGTTACTGCAAATGTCGAGATTAAGTAACAGGCATCAAAACACGACTGAAAATAATGTCGGATCTAAAGTTTAGACGCGCGCATGTTACACAGCCATGCTCCATGATGGAAACAACACCAAACTGATCGACAGCCACGTTTCAAACTTTCCCGTTTCCATTTCCAGCAAGAAAACTTTTCCGCCCTAACGTTAATGTACTGCGAAAACATTGCTCAGGGAGTTGCAGATACAGAAGTAGCGTTACTAAACCTTGCAAGCCAAACTATCCCCCGCCTTTTCACCGCGTAAACAGAACATTTTTTAAGTGACTTCACAAACATCATGTTACTGTGTATCGCGGAATAATAGCTGGCGACGTCTTACTTGAAATGGTGACTCAGTTTATAAAATCCAGTTTCTTCGCAAAATCCGTGAAACGTGTGGTGGAAAATTTCTTAGACTCCATTTACAATCCATCCGTAGTTACGCAGAGTGAAAGCACATACGAGGGGGGAAGGCCCTGTGCGCAAAACACTAGCCTATCTCTCCGTAAACTCTTCTGCAATGAAACAAGCATTGTTTAACAAGCTCCACCTCCGCGAGTCTCACCCGACGCGTTCCACAACGGAGCATCTGATTGGTCTACAGAGGTGTCCGTCAGCTCCATGTAAACGCTTTGGCTCCTCGCCAGCTCTATAGAAGCAATTATGGAACATGGAGGGTGAACTGTTTCAAGCCCCCCTTTCCTTCGAGACTTGAATGATCAAAACAAGCGAAGAATTTTTGGAGGGCAGTTTCAAGGCCGCTCAAACTCGACTCATTAAAAAGACGGATGCGGACCTGGTTATAACTCAATGAGCACACACTACATCAGTCCACTCTCTAAAGCACTCAAGGTAGGAGTTGTAGGCCTGCTTTCTAGATCAGACCAAGGGATTTTGAAGCTGAGACCGGGGACCGCAAGGGGACAAAATAGTATATGGGGGCCAAAAAGTTACGTTTTTGGGGGGCGGATTAACGGATAGGTATTAGATTAAGACAGGACTAGGCCTTTGTTCACTTAGGACATTAAAGTAGTTTTTACAAACATGCTTTACAAAAAAAAAACATTATTTGTGCATTTTAAGACCTAACAATGGCACTGATGTATTTTAAGATATGTCAGTGCAAGCTTATTTTTTCCAGTTTAGACAGCTATAACATTTATTTTAATCTAGGACTAGTCTTAAACCCTGTTCAGGAAACCACCCCAGTATGTTTAATGCTTGATCTTTTGTTATATAATATAATTACACTTTTATTCAGTTTTTGTAAATTTTGAGATAAGCAAAAGTATTTTATTTTACTTACAGTCATAGCTTTTAAAGGAATAAAGTAGGCCTACATTTAGACTATTTTAGCGACATTCAAGAATAGATTGTAAATGTATCGTAGGCCTGTCTCTCCAGAGTTTCTCCTTGCTACTGCTGTCTTCAAACTATATATTTTGCAGGTAATATTTTATTACTTTGCTTTGGCTTTTGTTCAGTTACAATATTAAAGTAATTAATTATATTTAGGAAACAGAATGGTATCTTATAATAGCATTACTATAGGCTATTTTTACGCACAGTATAAAATGCTTTTTTTTCATGGAAATATAATCCCATTTGGCAGTCCTTATAATAAATTGTCTAATTGTGAAGTTGAACATGAGATTCTCTAATCCACTTGACTGAATGAAATGAAGGCTTGTTATTTTCTATTTCATCATTTTATGAACCAGGTGTAAAGTATGTTAGCTGATGTGTTAATTTGTAAAAAAAAAAATAAAATAAAATAACGGAAATTCGTTTCCTAAGGGAATACAGAAAAGCTGTGAAACTGACCACTGGAGTTTTTTAACATACAAAATCACAGCCTGTGAGACAAGCTCAAGTAAGAAATATAAAAGTATATTTTTTCCAGTTTTCTGAATCACCCTTTCACTTTCATTGTCGTCACTGAAGCATGACATCACGATGTCATCTGAACTTCAGCTACAAACTCTAGGCTATCAATCGATCAGTTCACGTGACCTTTCCACACTAAAAGAAAAAAAGATGATTAGAAAAAAAAAAGAAAGCTGGCGCGGTTTCTAACCGCCCCTGTCGTGCGCCTCTCCAGTGAGGCGGTTTCAAGGCGTCCTCGTGAAGGCAGTAGAAACGGGTCACGCAGGAGGAAAAGACCGACGTGAATTGTCAGATTTGAAAGAGCATACCTCAACTGCAATTTCTATTGAAATGACAATAATTGCAGGAAAGACTCCGTGCTTCGTGGACTGGCCGGTTTCTCCAAAGACTCGCGGGCACAGGTTTGCTGCGGAAAGCGCTTGTGTCAGTGCAGCTCTACAGCTTCATGGCTCTCTGAATGCGTGTGTTATTAATGGTCAGCGGAGCATTTACTGTACTCTGATAAAATACCGACAGTCCTTCGGATGTTGGTTAACATACAGCCGTGCACCTTACCCAAATCAGAAAAACCAGCATGGGTTGTTGATTTGGGTTCCTTGTGTCCGTCCTTTGTTCGCGATGACCCTTCGTCTGGAAGGTTGAGGTGGGTTTTCATGCGTGTCGTGAAAATACACATTTACATGTGCCAAGCCTAACTTTATATGCTTTTAAAGGTTCTGTGTTTTGCGATTATTGATTAAATGTTCTGCGCCACAGTCCATAAGTAAGCTGGACCGAATATATGTTTATTAAGGAAATTAATATAATCGTAAACTATAGAATTGTTATATATTGAGAAGCCCAAACGTTGATTTTTTTATATATTATTTTTTTATTAGTATATTGTACGCTATAATATATGTCTGAAAGGAGAATATGATTTGATTGAGTCTTTTATTGTATTTTACCTGTATTTATATAGATATATAGATATTTTATATTTATTTAAATATTATCTTACATGACTGTAACATTTTATGCCTTATGAAATGCCTTAATTGCCTAAAAGCAGTAAGCAATGTATACAAACATAAAGGTATTAAAATAAAATAAAAATGTCTGGTTTATTGGATGTGCCATAAACAAACTTTTCTTTTCTTTTTTTAAATCTTGCTTAAAACTTGGAGTCTTGCACATTCATTGATCCAAACAATGTACAACATCTTATATAAAGTATATATGTTTTGAGATTAGTAGCAGTTGCATTGTCCATAATCTAATGGGTCAAGAATCAGTGTATTAAAATAAGTAAAGGAATGTAACAATGAAAGTTTAACAAGATTATCACGTAAAACGTGAACTGTAATGTACGGCTTGACATAAAGAATTTTGAGCCAGGCAATCCATGTTTATTTAGATGAGAAGGGAACTAAATAATTCAGTAAACAAAGTACAGAAGTAAAACCCACACACATTTTGCATGGTGTGTGTGTAACAGGCAAGTTTCCTGAAATGTGCAAATAAAAGCAACCTAATGCCCTCCAAGAATTTGCAAGTCACATTAGATTGTACATGCCCTGTACAAGTGAAATGGAAGGTAGATGTTTATAATTATAATGCAAATCTTAAAGCATTGAAGACAGTAATTGCCAAGCCACTGTTTCATTAGCTTGTGTCTTTTTACTGTTTTACAATACTCTTTTTATATATATATATATATATATATATATATATATATATATATATATATATATGTGTGTGTGTGTGTGTGTGTGTGTATGTATATAAAGCAAACATTATTGGACACTATATTTACATCTGACTTAAAGCATCTTGTAGTTTTTTTAAACTTAATTTGAAATATTGTCTGTGTTCACAATTCTACAAAAATGAATGGTATTCTTGTCTACGAAATATGTAAACTGTTACCGTACAGAAGAAAGTATAAATATCTTGTGATGATCATGAAAAATGGCTGATGTCCAAGTGTTTGTAAGTCTGTCAATTTGGCAGGAATATATGAGGAATACACACACACACACACACAAACACACACATACATACATATAAATATATATATATATATATATATATATATATATATATATATAGCATATTTTCAAGATTCTAAAATTCTGTATGTAAGGTAAACACAAACTCTTAGAATTTTGCCTGCATGGGTAAATTTTATTATTATTATTTTTATTAAATTATTTGTTTATTTGCAGGGGGCTTGAACATGCTGTAAAAATATCCTACAAACGTGAGGGAATCAGTTGAATCATCCTGAAACAATAGACTTTGACTCTTTTGAGGGCATATGTACTTCTGAGATTTCTGAACAGCATAATTTCAACATCACATTTATGTTCTTCTTGGCCGACACATTTTTACCAAAACAGGTTCCAGAAGTAACAAAAGGCCAAACTTATTGCAGCCAAAGATATAATTCTATAATGTTACCTCTCTACCAGTTGAGCAAAAGGTCAATTCTATAAAATAAAGATATGATCTGCCTTCCACAGCCTCTGCTGCTTTTGAAGCAGATGACTCATGCAGCCAGTATGTGTGTGAAGCAGACAAAAGTTAAAAACGCAGATTGTTGTGGTTCTAATTTTATTATGTCACTAACTTTTTGTTTTTATGGTGATTCGTTTAAAGATGTGTGACGAGAAACAGATATACAGAGTCTAGCTAGTGTAAGTCCGTGGCATCATTTCTCAAAGTCCTGAAAAGGCAGAGGGAAGCCTGACCTTAGCAAGCTTCGCAATTCAACATAATTGTATCTAACCCTGATATTTTAACAGCTGCCTAAACTCGTTTTAAAACGTTTTACCCTATAATTTTCATATAATATTAGGAGACGTGACCTCAACTTAGAAACAAAAAATACACATAAGCCCAAGCACCGATATTTGCACTAAACTCACATGACTAACTCTGTACATGAACAGAAAAGCTCGTTGTTGTGGATGTTAGCCAAGAGTGCAATCTTTTCTACTCCATCAGCAATAAAGATTACCATTTATAAACAGATATAATTTACAGTCAAGGGCAAAGTTATGCCATGTGCTGTGATTAAAAGTAGAAGAGGTGTTGTAATAACCTTCTCCATCTACACCGGTCAAAAGTTTAAAATGATTAAGATGTTTTGAAAAAAAGTATCTTATGTGCAAAATACAGTAAAAATAGGAATATTGTGAATATTACATCTTTTTTGATGTAATTTAGCCTACTTCTGTGATGCCAAACTAAAACTTCAGCAGTCATTAGTCTAGTTTTCAGTTTCATGCGATCCTTCAGAAATCATTCTAATATGCCGCTCGATTATTAATGGTACAAAATTATTTATGTTTTTTATTATTAATTTTGAAATCCAGTTTAATGCTTTTCATTTTTGTGGAAGTCATTTTTTGATGAATAGAAAATTCAAAAGAACAGCATTTATATGAAATAGATTAAGATATTAACTGTATATGCATGCCATCAGCCATGACACTACAGAAATTAATTACATTTTAAAATGTATTAAAATAGAAAACATTGAAATAATATTTCACAGTATTGCGTGTGTGTGTGTGAGTGCGTGAATAAATTCTACCTAGCTAAACATAAAATGTATACTTTCAAAAACAGTTAGAAAAATCTTTAGACCAATAGTGTTTGTTTGTTTGTTTTGAACCCACATTTTCAATAATATGGTGAATAACTACAGTATAAAAGTGTTGGAAATTCTAGCCCAAATCATTCACATCATAATACAAAATATCAGATCTTCAGAAATCAGAAACGGATATTTACATTTTTAAATATTTAAACAGTAACAAATGAAAAAATGTATTATGATCACGTCATACATAACACCAGCAATTTTTCTGTGAGTGTGAGAGACAAACTATCTTAAAAATAAAAGTAATAAAAGTAATATTTGCTGATAGCCAACAAATTTCTAAGCTGGAATGCGGCAGCGCATATATATATATATATATATATATATATATATATATATATATATATATATATATATATATATATATATAAAAGAATTGCCATGCACAAGTAAAAATGATGCCCTTAAGTTCAGTCATGCCTGTTTGATTCCAACAGTTTTCCTATATCTGTGATTTCAGTCACACAAATGCTTTACATTGGTCCTCTGGAGCAGATGGAATCTACTTCACTGCTTTATCTGCAGTTTATGAAGACACAACTGCTCACTGGAAAAATAGCTCAGTGCATCAAAAGGTAAATAACCAGCTTAGAGATCTCTTCTGAAACAGGACAACCCTTTTCTATGTCGCAAAACATGAGGAAATCTTCTTGTATTTTGAATGCTACTTATCTGAAATATAATATGTTTAGATACAGAACTTATTGCGCCTTACAGACTCGCATTTCTGAGGGATCCTTGGTTGAAACCCTCGGGGAATGTAGCTTTCTGCCTTCCTGTGCCTTCGGTCTTAGTGACAACTCGGCGCTTGACAGGCGAGTGAGACAACCTGTCACAGCGCTCAGAGACCTACCCAGGATGCCGAGCCCTTCTGGGGATTAATCTCAGTATGGTGGGTCGCTTCTATGACAGATTTTAATTCTCTCTGGGCAACATTTATCATGCACTGTCTGCTGTGGGCGCTGGATCAAATGTACCCCAGGATATTCACATTCCAGCCAACGTGTCCCAACCCACTTTACACCATCACATATATTCATGGCTCTTTTATTCATGAGTTTGTTTGCCTTTTGTTAGGCCAGCGTCTTTCTGTGAGTGACTAGAGAGCGGCCGCTAGACCAGACTGCTCAGTGTAGCCCAAAATGCACAAAAAGGAATACACAGCGAGATGAGATATTCATGGTGCACGTTTCACTAAATATAATGACAGTCTTATCTTTCGTTTAAAAGGAAATTAATAGGCAAGATAATTGTAAGATTTTTCTTTTTCAATATTTTAATTCACAGACTACTTATGTTTACCTGGCGACATGTCATACATGTGAAAAGTAACTGTAACTTTAACAGACTTACAATGAGAAGATGATATTGAACTCCACTGTACATTCTGTAAATCATAGCTTCACTTACTCTGCACTTATATGTATTTAAAACACTATATTCTTGCACTTCTGGTTAGATGCTAACTGCATCTCATTAGCTCTTGTACTCTGCATATTGACAATAAAGTTGAATCTAATCTAAAATAAAAAATAATAATGGGATATTTTAACAGTTGTTTGGGAAAATGTAGCAATAGAAAAAATTAAAATCACTGAAATAATATGAAAATATTCCACTATATCTTTGTATATGCTTGTAAGGTTGCTATAATACTTTTTAATATTAGTATTTTTTCCCCTATGGTTTCATTCTTTTATCTCTAATAATGTGCTTAAATATATATTTTAACGTTTCGTTTATTTCTCTCTTTTTTAAAAATATACTTGAAATTTAATTCCAAGCAAAAAAAAGCTGTCAACGACAGTCTAGATATCTCTCATTCACGCTGTCATCAAACATTTTAGGCAGCATTTTTTGTACATTCATAAACATTTGTTATGAAAAACACACTTCCCTTTCTCATGTCGCAGAAAGAACATTTCTTGGCACGTGCTAAATAAGTGTCATCAATCACTTTCAGCATTTTGATAGGAAAAATAAATAAAAATACATTCAAAACTGTAAAAACATGCTTAACATGCTGCCTAAGAAAGATATTCATCTGCAACTCTGCAGTCATTTTCCCAAATTTTTAATACAAGGACTATACCGCAAATCCATTTGTAAAACCTTAATCTTCCTCTGGAAGAAACGTTGTGAATAAGAATGTTGTTGTGGCTTAAACATTTCCAGTGAAATCCAATCAGGGACTTAACACAAAGCGTCTATCAGACTCGGAGGGGAGAGAGAGCTTTCAGGAAATTAAACTTATTTCAATGAAAAATTAAACGCAGTTCAAATCAGACCCTATTGAGGGGCATTCAATGCGGGTGGGAGAGCGTTTGCCATTTTTAATTAACTCTGGCTTTGTAGTAACCCTGGGTTCATCACAAACCAGCAGTGCACCTCAGTAGTCGAGATGCAGCCTTTCAAAAGGGCAAAGCTTCAGACGTTTCAGCCAGAGCCCAACGACGCACATACAGAGACATCATGAGCTCTTCCCCAATAACCCTGAAACGTCTGACCTCCGCTGACCTTCCCGCTCTCTTTTTCTGCCAGCTTCTCCGGACTTCTGGTCCTCAAGTGTCAGTCTGAATAGATTTCTGTTGCCAGAGCAGAATTTAAGTCCATCTTCTCCCCTCAAGCTTTGGCTGAGTTCGCACACATATGACACACTGTCCTCAGCATGGGGAAATAAGGCCCTCGTGAAACCACAATGTTTGCAACCCACACCATTTCAAGAGGCTGCGTCTTATGCATTTTTGAGTCCCTTTGACGTGCCTTGTTTATAGCTCTGTGATCATAATCATATCACGATAGCTTAGCTTTTTAAACCATTTGTTCCCCTCTCATAAGTGTGCTTGGGTTCTGATGCTTAATAGTGAGATTAAATGTACTGTTGTCATAATGATGTTGTTTATGTGGATTTGTGTTTTGTTATATGGTAATAACACTCTGATCTGATGCACATCAGAGCTGCAATTAAACCTTAAAACCAAAAGAGTTCTTCAGGGCTTCAGAGTTGAGAATAATATCATTTTAAAGTCATTTCTTTATTTATTTAACCAACTCCACAGAAAGACTGGCTGATTACACGCTTGCTGGTTTGGATTATAGATGAGACTGTAGAATATAATCAGTGCATATTAATGTCCCAGTGCTTCTGATTTCAATCTCTTTTATGTTATTGGATCTTTGAACGTCTGGGCTGCATGTTTCCATGATATGGGGAAATGATTTGCTTTATCCGCGGTGGTGGGAAAAAGTGTGCAGCTCGTGTTGCTTTTAGTAAAACTGCTGCTGGGTACAAAGAGAATATAATGGAAAGTACACAAAATCAGAACGTACACGCACTTTGTTGCTCCCACCATCTTTAAATAGCACAAAGCTGGCACTGTATTTCGAGGACGGCGATGGTTGAAAGCTTGCTATTAAAAAGTCATGGGAAAAACATAACAGTTTATAGTTGCATGCGATTCTGAGGAAAGAGGCTGATTTTTAGAGTAAAACATGGTTTATCTCAGTTTCTCATCTGTGGGTGTTAAGGATGCTCTGCGCCCACAGTCAATTAAGTCCACATGGCTTTGGAATATATAAATATTAATTTGGTAAGAAAAAATAGCTTTAGTAATTAAATGTCATGAGCAATTTTGCATATTTTCCATCAATTATCTCTTTACAGGTATTACACGGGGGTGGGGGGGGCAGGAGAGTTTTATATACACTGTCTGTCTTATGGTGCTATTGTTTACTCATTTCTTTTAAGAAATCTACAGTTTTAAATCTGAAATTAAAATATAACGAGTTGTGTTATCAAACCAACCCCCATCAAGCATTTCCTCTAAATCCACCCAGAGCATTTTAATTTTAAAATGGGGGAAAATTATGATATTATTCAGTTATAATTATTTTTATTGCACTATTTATCTTAATTTCTCTTTTTAAGTCTATCATTCAGATATTAAAAGTTGTTTTTTTGAGCTAACACACATCAAGCACTTCCCCCAAATCCACTTATTTCATTAGCATTCAAAGCATTTTGCTTTTAAATTGATATAACTTACTTGTGTAACTGTTGGGTAAATATCTCGCATGCCATCCATCGCTATACTTTCCCACACTCGCAATTTCAGGCAAAGGACTTCTGACTGTAGCACTGACTGTGGTTGAAAAGTGGGATGTAATAATAACGGCATAGAGATCCTAAAAAGGAGCATGAAAAGCAATTAAAGTGTTTATAAGCTAGTAGTCATCAGAAGTCCAAAAAATATTTCATTTGCTTTACGAGTCGTGACAAACAAGCAGTGGAACAAAACCCTCATATGACATTTTCAGAAACTCATTGTATGCCTATTGATCCATAGAAGAGGGACAAAGGACAGTCATTTTCTGCTTTGTTACTGGACTCCATCAGTTGTGCTCATTTGCTCTCAATTTTGCTTCATGTCATCAATCACATACAATAGAAATCATTTAGTTTGATGGATTAGCTTTTTGCGTCAATACACAATCTAATAAACGGCAGCCTGGTATCGTAAATAAACAGTTTATGGAAACCTATTCACATCAAATGACTAATTATAAATGCCAATGGTTATAAATGCTCGGTAGTAATGAAAGAGCAGTGCATACATTTTTTTTGTTCAAAAACTTTATTTCAGTTCATCCTTAAGTTACATTCTAAGAGATAAAAAGGATAAACAAAGTACACATGACAATCAGCACAATCATTATGTTGTTTTCAAGTGATGTAATCATTTAGGACACTAAGAAACAAAAACGCAATATTGATTTTGTGCTACGGTGATGTTTATCTTGGAGTCTAAAGAGTCTTTACGTGCATGAAGGTGACTCAGAGCTCGATGGTAAGTGTAGCTGGCTGTGAATTCTGGGAAATACAATGTGATGTGCTTGTCATCTGACCTCTCCCGTGTTAAATAAAGGCCTGATGCTTTGAATAAATTGGTCAGATGGAGAGCAGGATTGCCGTGTGTGGCACAGCGTGAGCGCCACTGCATTGTGAGAGAATGACCCACGAAGCCTGCGATTTATAGCACAGCTTTTTATTTAGTGATAAAAGCTGTGGTGATGGAAGGTGACAGCTTCTAACACAGAAATAAATCACACAGAAAATGGAAGGCTTTCGCTTTGAGCCTGCATATAAAAAGTGTCATTTTGCATTATTGATCTCTTGGAAACTATGACCGGGATGATGGATGCCTACATTTCTGTGAACCTGCATGGATTTGAAAAATATCAAGTGCATGCATTAGGGATAAAAATATATAGGGAAACATGTTCAATTGCTTTTGACCACGATCAAGGTTATTGTTTTTTGGGTTGGTAAATGTGTCGTGAATTATTGACTTATATGCATATGAAAGCATAAAGCTTGACAGAAAGAGGATGATGGCTTAATACAAATGCGCAATAAAGCAAACATTGCTGTAGCTACAAACCTTTAAAATCAACTACAACCGAAGTTACATGTTTTAGTCTCTACTAGATCACAGTAATCATCATCTTCCAGCAGCTGCTGGACTAAAATAATGTAATCTTTTTTTTTTTTAGTTTTATGCAAAAAAGCGGATCTGAGAATGTCAACAAAGCACCACCCCGCATTTTACCTGTGTGCAAAAACCCAGCGTGGAAGTGGCTTTGAAGTTCGCTAGCGATTGTGCAAAAATAGCGTAGCGTGACAAAAACAAACTCCCGTTAATATGCACGGTCTTATTGTGAATGCACCCACACAGCATTTTCATCTACCCGAGTGCGGTTTGCGTAGTCGGTGAATCTGAGGCCTCTGGAGTGCAGGCGTGCCAGCCTCTATCAACCACAACATGCATGCCATTTCTGGGCATGAAAACCACAGCTCACCCCCGGAGCTACGACTTAGCTTGCCAAACAATACCTTACAGTTACACGCGCTCTTTTCAGCGTTCTTTTAATCATGACATCATGAGTATCGGCTTCCTCGTCTGAAAAGGCGCCCAGATGCAGCTGCTCGTGTCACTCCACAAAGCAGACAAGTGCACGCAGATGAGAGAGGAGCTTTGCCGCTTTGGCACAAAAGCTACTTCTTATTACAAGAATGAGAGACAAATGTTTGAAAGACTTTCATGAAACTGTCATTGTCTATGATCTATATCCAGCTGACGGTGTCGGGCTAATGCTCAGGAAATGTGTGCATGTTGCTAACAACACTTTCAGATGGTTTCCTGAGAGATGGCATTGCAGTATGTCGAAATCACGCGGGCTTTGATGAAGTCTCTTGGGTCGTTCTTGCATATGAATAAGGTGTATAATAATATATCTTATCGTATTATATCCTAGAAGCGTTAATTTTGTTCCTTCAAAAGTGCTGATACATACAGGCAGAAAGCACAGAGACTTTACACTGTATTTTTTTGTTTTGTTTTGTTTTTGTTTTAGTGTGCTCCAGAAAAGCAGGGAACTCTTTCAGTTACATGTTACTTCACTAGTACCATCTTTATGAACCAATTTATTCAAAACACAGATTCATTGAGGAAAGAAACTATAACAGTGACTATAAGTGACCTATACAGTTAAACATAAACAGCGTCTAATGTCTATTTAACATCTGACAGGAAGGTCCTAGCAAATATTGCAGATGGTAAACACACACATACAATAGATGTCTAGACAGTGTGCATGTGAATCATTGAATTTATTCGTTCAAAAACTGGTTGTATCTGAAATTGCCCTTATACTCTCATTCCCTATTCCCTACATTACTAATAATAAAGGCCTACTATATATACATACTAATACTCAGAATATATGACTAAAAAGAAGAGGCCCAATTTGGATACCAAGCAGGAAGTGCTGCAGCATCTTCTGGTTCTTTTAGCATGTCACTCACAGCAGGTAAGTGTAAATAATTTGTTATTGAGGTGCGTTATGTGCGTATTTGAATGAGTGCACTCAATAATATCCACTATGGTTTTGGACACCACTATGCCTTTAAAGGTGCACAATAAAAAGGTACGATTTCTGACACAACAGTTCATGTTGTCTTGTTGTAGCTTTGTTTATTACTATTTTCATTAATGGCACAAAAATGCAAGTATCTTTCAATATTGTGACTAATATGTAAGTTAAATTGAAAAATAATTATTAATTTTAATGGTAAAAACTATAGAAATGCTACAGTAAAAACCTGTTAAGTGGTTAACAAGACCTTAAAACCGGACATTTCATGTAACTTTACAGTAAAACACAGTTAAATGTACAGTTTTCAGAAGAAAAAGAAGTCACCATAATTTACGTTTTTATTATAATTGACAAATTTGGTGTTTTTCTTTCATTGTAAAAATGTTTCTTCTTAGATTCAGTTAATAAAATACAGTCAAACCAAAATGTTTTCAGACACCTTTAACATTTCTCACATTACATCACAGTTTGATCGCTATAGTTAAGAAAATGTTAATAAA
This sequence comes from Carassius carassius, assembly GCF_963082965.1. Classification (NCBI taxonomy): domain Eukaryota; kingdom Metazoa; phylum Chordata; class Actinopteri; order Cypriniformes; family Cyprinidae; genus Carassius; species Carassius carassius. The sequence goes on along the minus strand of NC_081755.1, from coordinate 37,694,036 downwards.
ACATTGCAAGAGCTCAGAGTTAAATTGTTTCAAAACAAATTCATCTGGATAATGTCAGATAACTTTGATAGAAAAAACACTTCAGCAAAACTTGGTCAGGTCAAAATGTCTGAATATTTATAGATTCCAAATTTTATTGGTAGTCCACTATATGAAGAATTTTTGCGTATGTCACAGGTCACTTTATTTTGCTAACCTCACTTACATTTATGAACTAAAATGTCCTACAACCACTCATAAAAAAATATATAAAAGGATATCTGGTGTCTGGATCATTTTTGTTTTGACTGTATATCATACTTTTGTTAAATATTACTGTAAATTTAAGATCAATCTGTAAAACGTGGAATGTATACTGTATTTTTTTCTGTAAAGTTCTGACAAGCACATCTGTTTTTTTTTTTGTTTGTTTTTTACTGTAAATTACGTTTGTTTTTTTAGCAGTGTACTCAGTATTAACTCAAAATCAGTATCAAACTCACAAGTGTTTTGTTGGGCTGCGGTAGTAAATATGTCAGCTGGATAATTATGTTCTCACTTAAAACACAGCATGTGTGGTGAACGCAAAACACAAATTTCAACGACCTTCAGCATTGTGTAGTTCTAAACTTGAGCCACGCAGTCTCTAATTGCAACTCTTGTCTGCAGGGAACGACTGTCAAACACATTTACAACACTGTCGTGAAGCAGCCCGTGCCATCTTTGAATGCTACGTGCATGCAATGTTATTTCTCCGAGGATGTAATGTCTCTTAAATGTTAGTCATACTGCATGGGTGGAAACCTTCATTACTCATTTTGCCTTATGAGCTTTCTGGCTCAGACCAAATAAGCTGTTACCAGAACACCCTTCTCCAAAACGAGATACCCAGCTGTGTGGGGAGAGTAAAATGACAAAAGCTGAAAAAAGGATTGCTAGATAGGAAAAGTAAAACACAGACATGATGCTATTTCAAGCCCAGCAAAGCTGATTGCACTTTGTTTCCTTTTAATTTCTAATGGCTCCATCTCGTGTGCTCTCTGGGGTGTGTCCAAATGCATAGAAACAGCTGTCTGCAAATCTGGGTCATACAGCCCAGCCTTCACTTCCTTTACAAGAGCAGAACCCAGGGAGCATAGCAAACACAAAAACCATCATGTAATGTTTTATTTTTATTTTTTATAATTGTGCACAGATTCAATAAACGTGTGTTATTATTTTAAAAAAAAACAAGGGCCCATGTCCTTGCTGTCAAACCGTTTTTTTCCTGATTGCTTTAGCAGAGCATTGACAGATGTAATTTTTTTACAGGCATCCCAGACATCCTTGGGGGGTACTTTATGGTGACAGTAAATGTGGCTTGGATATTGAAACGCACTCTGCAATTCGCATGACAAGATCCGATGCTCTCTGGATTGCTGCACCTTATAGCTGTATTCAGTAAAACAGCATTATCTAAATACTCCTATGACTTGGCTGTCTTTTTCTGAACTGGTGTTTGTAACGCATTTGTCAAGATATAAATCACAGCTGTTTTTACGGTAATCGTTTAAAGTATCATATTACATAGGCTATATTTAAAAGAAATTACATGGGAAATATATGATCATCCAGATCATTTTATCCTGATACACTATATATGTGTTGTAAAATATTTTGTGTTATGCTGTAATCCTATGATTATATGAAAATGATTTTTCAAGTTGTAAATAAATCCGTATTGGAGTATGTTCTACTTTTTTTAGTTTTTCTACCTCAAAATTTCATCTCCAATGTGTTACTTTGCAGTTGTGAACTTATGTAAAATTAAGTAAAAACTGTTTCTACACCAATTTATTTCCTTATATTGGTTCCAAATTATGACATAAATTCCGAATTGATTTATTTGGGATTTTCTGAGTAAGGTAAAGTTTTTTTTTTTACTATAACTAAATATACATTTGATAAATATTCTAATGTAAAATATTCCATGTCAGAGCTGTGTCAGAATGTTTCAGTAACCAGACCAATTTCCCTTTGTCCGCAGAGTAGTTTCTAATAATAAAACAGCACATTTGTTACCTCAGCATCTGAGTCATTCAATAGAAATTAAATACATTGAGTTTTCCTACAATACATAGTGCAGTCCATTTCAAAGCATGAACACCGTGACACGTTAATGGAACAGGAGAACAGTGACAAACCAGGTTTATAGAACAATAAAACGCACTTGTACTCAGCTGTGAAGCCTGACCGGAGAAGAGTTACAGCACAGCTTCGATTCGTAAAATGACTTTCATTGAATTCTGTCTTACCAAAAATGGTCACAAGGTTTATATGCTCTCATTTTCAATACAATGCAGTAATCCTACCAGCAGCCATTTCAGTGGACTCATGCTGGGTAGCTGTAAAATGGAGAACGACCATATATTGAGAGCTGATGGGAAACCAATCTTCTTTTCCTCGAGGGAACATATTTCATGTGGTTCTGGTACCACAAAATGCTTTGAAAATTGTCTTGAAAATAATAAGCAGATAAAAAAAGTTGTCCTAGAGAACCTGAGGTTTTGTGGGCATGGTCAGTAACGCTGTGAACACCAGTGCCTTCATTCAGTACTGTTAGACACTCCCTGGCTCAGATTTAAAAAAGCCACCTGATCTGAAATTCAATCCCATATTGAGTGCATGTGTAAGTGAAAATTGAGGTCACGCTAATCTGTAACTCTGTCTCTTTCTGTCAAATCATAATCCAATCCATAACCTGCCACTGAAGCCATATAAAAGTAAATGTATAATCCAATATAAGCCTGGGTTTTCACCAAAAGCCTGTAAACTACAGCTAATGCTTAGTGTGTTATAAAAAAGGAGTTCATAAGTGATATCCCAAATCAAGGTTGTACCACTTTTAACCGTAACAGAGGTTTAGCATGCAAATGCATGAATGGGATCTGAATTCTAATCATGACACTCAATTTGTATTCAGGACCATACAACACAATCATAATCCTGATTGCATTTGCTGCTCAAAATGGATCTTTTGCCTGCGCTTATCTCCTAATCCAGAAGTAAAAAGACAGGATGTGACGCTCTGAGAAAAAAAGAACAAAAAAGAGAAAAGAAAACAGAACCAGTCTGTGGTCTCTAGAGTGATTCCTCTGTTACTTCTGTCACTGTGAAATCAAAGAGCAAAAACGCAATGTCAATCACATTCTGGAATATCTCTAAAGCTACAAATTACTTTTTATCACTGTCTTGGAAATTGCATTTACAATTTTAGGTTTTAATCATGGGTGATACATTTAGTGTGTTTTATTAATTGTATTTTTTGTATATATTAAATGAACAGTTCCCCTCAAAATGAAAATCCGCTTAAAATGTACTCACTTTCAGGTCATCCAAGATGTAGAGTTTGTTTCTTAATCTGTACATAAAATTATTTCCTTATTCAGACAAGACGACTTTGTATTCCTTTCATTTTAAAAGAAATCCTGAAATGAAAAAATAGCCAAGCTTTGCTGATAACCACCATGTCTTTTTGATGTTCGTTGCATAAGATGCTGGTTTGTTTCAAAATAAGCAATAACCAGCATAAACTAGCTTGGACCAGCATGGAAATTCATGCTAAGCTCAGCAGGGAAAACCTGTCTGATAACATGACACCCTAAGTTTTGTGCAAAACAGGATGACGTTAAGTTATACTTCTAGTTCTTAAACAATCTGTTTTTGTCTTGTTTCAGCCGCATCTGTCCTTCCCAGTGTTTCTCCTGCTCTCCGAGCCATCCAGTGTAGCCACATTAGCACCTTCACAGTCAAATCCGACTCTAAGCACTGTCTGTAGCAGCTGTGTCAAATGTAACCTTCCCAGTCTGCTGATTACAGTCCCTGTATCCCTGCCATCAACTGGGTCATGGTAATTCAGACACCCACAAGTGGCTATTACAAGAGCCTTGACTGTATGATAACTTGAAACCAGCCGACCTGGAAATGAATGAATGTGCTGCTATAGAACAGAACCTACAACATGAGCACCCCATCTGCTGTTCGAGGCGAAAATGACCCTGTTACTGTATACTATTCAGCATGAAAGATTAGAATTTGTGTGTCCTCCTACATCACAGTAACGCAATGTTTTTTTTACATTTATTAACAGTTATAAATATAAATGTTTTAAAATCATTCTGACTATCTTCTAATAAGGCAAATGGCTTCTGTTTCTTTCCTGTGCTTTCCCCAGTCGTCTGTTCTGGGAGTATGTAAATTTGGTGAGCAGGTAGAAATATTCCGCAAAAACTGAGGATTGCTTAACAGCAGCAACAAATGCACGTTTACCGCTATACATGAGCAATATCACACGTGTAGCTGTGTTACAGTCGTGCTGATATAGATCGATATAACATGGCTATGAGTGTGATATTGCATTTATACAACAGTTTGATGGCACAATTGTATAAATAAATAAGAAGCAACCATGGAGTGTATAAAAACAACAACAACAAAAAACTTTTGTGTGTGGAACAACTTCCTTACGCCACTGATTCAAATCTTAAACTGACAGTTTATCAGATGAGCCAAGCCTCCATTACTAATTTGAAAACATAATTTTGGAACTAGTCAGGGGTTATTGAAACATAAAATAAAGTCCTTGTTTACAAAAATAAATAAATTTAAAAAATATTCATTTTCTCACCTTCGGTACACCAGTGTAAGTCTCATGGTGAAAACTTCAACACCACTCTCGTCAACATAGTCCAGTTACAATAAAAAAATATTTATATTTTTCTTGTGGTTTTGGGGGGGGGCAGTAGGGGGTCGTTTCCCCCACTCTAACCTTCTTAAAAACTGAGAGGTTTCTGTCACTCCATTGAAAGTCCAGGTAATCAAAACATCCAAAAAGTTTAATCCAAGTATGCATGTTGAATATTGTTTAGGTGTAAATAAAAGTCTAAATCAAATGAGTTAATCATACACAGTAAAAACAAACTTTAGGTTTTTTTTTTAACCCAACCGTTGAGTTACACATATTGGGTCACTGTGTTGGGTTATCTTAAAATTTGTTGGTTAATTTTTTTTCATCGTTGGGTTATTTTTTAGTTATAACTCAACTGTTGGATCAAATATGTTTCCCGGTTCAGTCCGTTCAAATTTTAACGGTCCAGTCAGCGACTCGCGGACATCAGCAGCAGCCTGCATGATTATGAAAGGTAAGTAACTATATAAAGCATTCATGTTTCTTTAAAGCATCTGGATCTTTTAATTTAACTGAACTTGGGACAATACGAGGGTGAGTAAACGATGACAGAATTCTTGAGTAGTATCCGAGTGAACTTTAAATGGAAACAGTATTTTTGCAATTTTATGTTTTAGTATGTCCCGGCGTACTGTCGTATTACAGACTTTTCACCAGCAATGAAACGTTATATAGTTTAGAAATATACATGCTAGTAAAAAAATTGATTGCAATGCAGCGTAAATACATAATAAATAAGAAAGTCTAAAACAACATGATCTTACAAGTAATTTTTAAAATTTAGTGAATATAAATAGTTTGAATATGTAATTTGTTGTTGAATTAGTCCCTTATATGATGATCATTAGAAATCTATCAATATAAAATGGGACTTGTCAGTACACATGCTGGCTAAAAGAAGTCATAAGTCATAAGACTGGGGCCTCAGTGTCTGGCATGCCATTAAACATTCAGCACTGTCTCGATTAGACGTCTCACAGCAGGAAATCATTATATTACGATGGTATGATGTTCACGATCTGCTCCATTCCTTGATAGTGCACCTCCTTGTAATCAGAGTATGTCTTTCATGGCTGAGACTCTCGCTCTGACATAGGCCTACTCACAGTTTAAACCATTCACGTGTCTTTTTCATGAGTAAAATAACTCTATTGTCTGTGTACATTTTTATTGGACCGTCCCTGGCGGAAAGTAACACATACACATCTCGTATTTGCTTGAGTGTTCTGACACTTGTGCTAGATGAAACCGCTATCAGATATGTACAGCCACGAGTATGTGTGTGTCAGAGAAACTATATGAATGCAACCTTGCCGATGCCCTTGACTCGCTGAGAAGCTCGCTACAAAGAACAGGAATATTCCAGCACAGCCGGCATGGGAACACAAATGAAAGTCCCATACTTTCCCAAGGGAAGAACTCTTAACAAGCACATTTAGAGACAATGTTGTGATTTTAGCTAAGAAACATAGTAAACTAGACAGCTAGTCAAAACAGTGATAACAGAACTTTGACAACATTGATAAATCAGGGAGACAGACGGCAGTTTTTCAACTGTAACAGTGTGGAAAAGAGATATTTCACTGCTGTGGAATACTTGATTCTGATTGGTCAGTTGTGGACTTCATTAGAGGACTTCAGTATTATCATCACTGTAGTACTTCTGCAGTATTCTTGTTGCTATAGGCTTAGCGTATCATATGTATATCTGTTTTTGCAAATATAAAACTAATAATATAAAAAATTATAATGTAAAAAAAGAAAAAATATATATATACTGTATTTATGAAGTTTATTTGCAAAAACAAAATCATGTTTTTTATTGTGTTATGATGTTTTATTGTGTTAGTTAGCTGTATACTTTGTTATTGTTAATTATTATTATTTAATCAACCCAACCGCAGCTTGACTGATATTATTTGAAATGTTGGAATGCAGGATAAAAAAAAAAAAACATGATTTTTTAAAAACATTTTTAGTTATGTTATCTATTTTTGCAAATGAACTCTATATATATACTGTATATGATGGGTTATTTTTTTAAATAAATTAATACCTTTATTTAGCAAGGATGCATTAAATCAAAATTTAAATTGAAAGAAAATAATAAAATGTGTCATGGTTTCCACAAAAATATTAAGCAGCACAGCACTGATTATGAGAAATGTTTCTTGAGCAGAAAATTTAGCTTTACCATCACAGGAATAAATTATATTTAAAATAAAAGGTAGAAAACAGTTTAAATCGTCATTTCATTTTATTTGTTTCACATTATCACTAGTTTTTATTGTATTTTTGATCAACTAAATGCAGCCTTGGTGAGCATTAGAGACTTTTAAAAACATTTAAAAACTCTTACTGACCTCAGACTTTTGAATAGTTGTGTAAAATTAGGCCGATAACCACTCAAGGTGAGTACAAAGAGACATAAAGTTACCTGTCTGACTTTGTTCTATTGGTGTACCCAGTTTAGAGGACAGCGAGCAAAGTGGGATTATAACAAAAGATAGAAGATGATTCCCAGTGATAAATTGGATGTCAGTTGGCACATCCTGGCCTGTTTAACTTTCACCGAGTTGATCCATCTCCTCTCCAGTTTTGGTGGCTGCTCAAAATACAGCGGCAGAGAACTAGAGCAGAGTGAAAAATGTTCAGGAACCGTATTAGACCCCAGAAACCCTCCAGCGGCTAAACCAAAATAAGAAGCCTCACTGTGACCGAGACTACACCCTGTTTTAATTCTCGATGGAGTTAATTAGGCCAGCGTGCTTACAACACTTCTATACATTATGATTCCACAGTCCTCTACTCAGGTAGGGATGTGAAAACTGGGGTGTGTGGGAAAACGATAGCAGATAAATCCTCACACACTACAAATTCTTGTTATTTTATACTTGAGGGAAAGTCAGATTGTGGTGTAATAGCATTGTAATAACAGTAATAATATCATAATAGCACGGCGTTATAATTTTCTATGCATATACACATTTTATATTTCACATAGACTGAGGTAACCATATTTAAAAAATAGATTTTGTGCAAAATACTACAAAAATATATTGTGTGTCTGTATAAGATGTTTGTGTGTGTGTGTGTGTGTGTGTGTGTGCATGTGTCTAGATTGTGGTACTTAACTGGAATCTATAGACTAGTGGTTGATACATAATATAGACTACAGTATATATAAATTAAAATGCATTCCATAATATGAACAGAAATTGTTTTATATGTCTATGCACATTTTTATATAATGAACAGGTTAATGATTAATGCATGTTTAAACACAGTGAACTTTGTTGTCATTTGTGTGACACAAGTTTGACTTTTGTCTGGTCCATATTATATATTGTCTTTTCTCTACAATGCCTGTCAATAAAACATTAAAGGCTCTGATTTGAAACCTCAGTAGAGTCAATTGATGAACTGGAGAGGGACTGGGATGTGATCTCCCATCACCATCATGCCCTTGAGCAGCCTCGGGTCGCCCCAGGGTGACTGTACTGCTAGTGACTAAAATATTTTAAAAATATGAAAATAAGCCCTCCCTGCTGCATGCAATTAAAACCTAATAATGTGACTGCTGTCATTATATTCAGTAGAAATAATTGGGTGAGGGCTAATACCAACCCAGCAGTTTCTCTATGAATGCATTAACTAAGAATAGGTCAGATAAATTGTCGACTACCTAGAATTTGATTGCCTATTGCATTGCTATTCTCACAGAGTAGCTGTAAATTGTCTGGTGCCTTAATGGATTTGGGTGTTTGCTGATTAGCCCACCGTCCTCGTGTGTTTCCTCCTCATAGCAGCATATCACCGCGGTACAGAGAATCTCCTGAATCTTCTTCCGTTTAAACATCTTCAGTCGTCTGCTCTCTGCATTGGTCCGAAGGATAAATTCGAAAAGACCATTGCACAGTAAAAAAAATAAAAAAAAAAATTAAAAAAAAACGCCGTGCAGCAGCGCCATCTGCTGTCTTGACAATGTTACTTTTTCCTAACCATAGAAGGCACAAAATGTCCCCATCTAAATTACTAATGACTGAAATAAGTCTTGAGAAATCTTATGTCTTTTGGAAAACTCTAGGCTCTATAAGTGGGAATAACTGCGCCTGCAACTTTAAGGTAGTTGTCAGCCAATTTTGTATAATCCTGACAGTATTTGGGAGACTATATCTATGTTTGGGAGTATTAATAAATGTTGGGTGTACTTTGAGTGTATATTTCCGTTTGATGCGGAATATAGGGCAGAAATCGCCCTAGGAATAGTTAAGATATAAAACAATGAGCATGACTGGTTTTAAACTAATCTGTGAACTAAAAAGTTAAACTCAAAGCTTAATTATGATTTATTATTTTACAGCATGTACATTGTGTGGAAATATGCTTTCTTAATAACATTTTCATAATTTAAGTTGCTGCAGTTGCAAGATCAGGTTAATTAAATATCACAACTAATCTTTTCATATAAGGATCCTAAATTGAAAATGGATTTCTGTTTCTGTGAAGGCGTATAGCAGTTTTATATCAGACCTAATAGCTGTCATACACCCTAAAAGATAACCTCATTGAAAATGCGAAAGGAAAAAGGCAGGAACCTTTACAAAAGAGTCTTTATTTAGAGACGTTTACATTCAGTCGCCTTAGCAAAAAGGTCCAGAATCCATATTGCACTCAAAAGATTAAGGTTTTCTTTTTGGCAAATCCCTTTTACATGCATCTAGACATAAATGACACTCATTTAGTACAGTTCAGAATGTAGGCCGACTCGTAAACGTTCATGTTTGTCTGTCATACCATATACAGCATCACAGAATGGGGAGTCAGTCTTTAAACCAGGAGAAACATTAAACATACTCACTCCAGCTTAATCACAACACAGCTGACGTTTGGCATCTTAACGAACGCGCCACAGAACTTTTGGCAACATGAAAAAACACTCCCGGAGAACAAGAACACAACTAAGCACACACATAACTCTTTACAGCATCAAAGCTTGTTTCTTCATCCTTTTGACTACATTCACAGGCACACAGCAGTGCAGGTGGGCCAAAAGAAGCCTCCAGCAGAGGTCTGATTTATGGGAACTGCAGAATTGCTACACAGAGTGGCAAAGGCGCCACCCGATGAGATTGATGTCAGGAACAGACGTGTTTTTTTTGGCTTGGACTAGGGTACTAGTACCCCTGGGTAAAGTTATAGCCAGTCTCTGAGTGGAGGCTGGAGCCTGAAGCAGTAAAACTGTAGGCAGCATAGGCGACCACAGAGCCCAACATCAGCCCAGACATGTAGGACACAGTCATTATGTTCCCTGTGTGAAATAAAAATCACACAAACTCAAGTTAATGACTGCATCTCTAGAGAAGAGATTATAAATGCATCCTTCTCAAGGTTTAGGCTTACATACAAGCACCTGTTCATCTGCATAGACTTGTGCATGCATACTCTATGAATCTAAATGTGGTGATAGATTTACCTGCTAGTTCCCTCTGCTCAGGTGCCACCTTGCCTGCGGCATGAATCATGGGAACACTGCCAAAATAGCCATTAGTGATGCCCATGAGGAGAGAGAAGATGCAAGGCCATGCCGGGTGGCTAAAGGTGGGCTTCTGAGCCGGATACACACACATGATGAACAGAGGGATGAAAACTACTCGCACACACGAGCAGAAGAGAAGACGAGTCCCGTTCCATTCATACGGCACGGCTGCCACGATCTAGACACAAAGGAGAGACAAAGTTAGCTGTCAAAGTACTTCAAAGAATGTAGAAGATGATCCGTAATGTCATAATGTCAGTGAACATACTTTGCCCACAAAGTCGGATATGTTGAAGATGGCCATGATCAGAATGGGCAGCCATTCCCCCAGTGTGACATTCCTGATCTCCGACTCCAGCCCAGGAAAAAGACACAGCGTGATGAAGTAAGTGACGGCAATAGACAGCATGTAGGTCCAAATCACACGGGCCACCACATATCGATGCAGGATCATGTCTGCAACAGAAGGGGTCACTGCTTGATTAACCAATGATATGACTTTTTCACAGAAATGAAAACTACTTCAGGAAGAATGCACCAAAAACAACATTAAAGACTTTCATACGGTAACAGAAAGTCCATTTTTCACATGAATGTGTTCTTTTGAAATTTCTATTAATCAAAGAAAATGATGTATCATGGGTTCTACAAACATATTAAGCAGAACAAATGTTTTTGACACTGGTAATAATAATAAATGTTTCCTGAGCAGCAAATCAGCATGATTTCTGAAGGATCATGTGACACTGAAGACTGGAGAAATGATTTCATTGTGATTTCATTTTCATATTATTGTGTATTATATATTTTTCATATTTACATATTATATAGTTGCATTTTGTATATATTTTTAAATATGCATTGTGTGTTATATTTAATATGTATATTTTATATAATTAATTAATAATAATATTATCAAACCCAAACCTTTGAATGGCAAAGTTTATACAAAATCTTGATTATTAGGAATGCGAGGTAACTTATTATCTGCAAATAAACAGCACAATAATTGTATAATTAATTCATAAAAATGTCATTGTGTGATTTCATTTTAATACAATTGTATATTATATACTTTTTGTGTGTATATATATATAATATAGTTTTTATTTTATTTTTATTTTTTAAATATACATGATGTATTATATTTTATATTAGTATAATATATAATTATTAATAATACAATTTTCAACCTTAAACATTTTAATACAAATATGTTATTATTAGGAATGCATGGTAACTGATTATTATCTGAGAATAAACAAAGCACAAATCAAATAACATTATTAATGTATAATTTTGCAGATCTTCAGAAAAAAATAGTATAAAATATTTTGTATCGAAATAAAATATCAACCATATCATTGGTTTTTGTGATCACTGATTTATTGTTATCAGCTAGAATTGTAATATTGATGCACTGCTAAATCATAATTAATTTGTTAATAAGGATTGAGATAGGAAATACTGTATTATAAATGAGAACACACCTTTGATGCCTGGCCAGCTCTGTTTAATCTTTGGTTTGGGCACATCAAACCTTACATAAGTGTTTCCTCCAGCAAAATCTGTGCAGCCGTCTTCAGCAGGCGAAGAGCCCACTGCGCCGTTACCCTTGAAAACAGACAGGACATCTGAACTATTCATACTGAATACATTATATATCCGTATATATTTTTCAGTTCAATACAGCAAAAACCTTGCATTTTTTGATGTAGCAAAAAAAAAAAAACATCAGAAGCAGTGACCGTATCAAGCAGGTCACTGTGACTTTATAAGAGTGTGCAGTGCATTCAGATATTGTAATGCTTTTCTTGATGAACTAGCATTTCTGTAGGGCCTGCTTGAGGAGGGCCATTACTTGATTAAGTGTTTGGCTGAGCTAGTAAAACCACTCTCCTTAATTTGCTGAGAATAAAACAAGAGCATTCGGGTCTCACGAAAGTACAGACGAGGAACTGCTCAGGAGAAATACACCCTCAGAGTAAAGCTCCAGCATAAACAAGCATTCAATAAATAAAAAAATTAACAGACAACAATGAACAGTAAGAATCTTTACAATACTAAAATATCTCATTCTAAGGTATTTCGTCTTTGCAAGAATAAAGCGCAGTCTTTAGTCCAAAAATCTTAAAGAAAATTGTACTGGATTGCTGATCTTCTTCTCTTTTTTAGGGTTCTCATAATTTGGGTCAACTTTATAGTGGGGAATTTCTTCCCAATAGCATAACCCATGATCAGATTTCTATTTGAATTTCTGGAAGAAGATGAAGAAATCTTGAGAGGAGGAACGGCTGAGTGCTTAGTCTGTCAGCCACAGGAAAAACATGAGGTTTATCTGAAGTGCTCTCATATATTACTCCACCCAAACTGTGTGTGTCTGAGTGAGCACTTCTCTCACGCTCTCCCCGTGTCCTTCTCAGGGACGCTGAAAGCACTGACCGGCACAAATGAAATGGTGTTATGGGAGAATTTAGAGAAAACACTGCTGAGTATGCGTAACTAAAACAGTCTTTTCACAGTCCAGATAAATGAAAGAGCTTTACAATTTGTGTTTCCAATGAATTTCCTCACACATTTCCAGTGTGATAATGCTGCTGATTTATTTAATTACAAATTGATTTCTAAACCATATAGCAGGGAGAAAAATGATGGGGACATATTTCTGCAACAACTGACTACACATGTTGGTCTTGGCAACATAATGCAAAAGTATGAGACAGCTAGAGCACATTTACTATTCTAGACACCCTAGTAACATATGACTGTGTAACTCAATAACCCTTTAGTATAAGGAACAATTCTCATTATTAACTAGTTGCTTATTAGCATGCCTATTATTAACATATTGACTGTTTATTAGTAATTATAAAGCACATATTCTGCATGACCATATTCTACATCCCTAATCATACCCAGTGCCTAAACTTAATAATTAATAGTAAACTTAATAGCTACCTTACTAACTATTAATAAGTAGCAAATAAGGAGTTTATTGAGGTAAAAGTCATAGTTAATGGTTTGTTAATAGTGAGAATTGGACCCTAAAATAAAGTGTTATCTGTAACTCTTGTACTGCTCGACTTAGGAAGCTGAATTTCTATTTTGGATATTTTTCAGGTATAGATTTAATTGTTTTACCCTTGGTCAAGATTTTCAATATTAGAATATTTAGTGTACTTGATTACGAGGAGACAATGGCATGGAGGAGCATGCTTAGAATAAAAATTTCACAGAAACGTAATACTATTTATATAAATTATCTACATATTATTAGTGTATTATATATATTTTTAATATTTAGATATTGTATAATTGCATTTTGATCATTTTTAAAACTATACTCTATTATGGATTATATATTTCATATTTGTATATTATATAATTAACAATAATAATAGTAATGTTTAATAAATACAATAATAATTGTATTATTCTAATTATTTTGTGCATCACTGCAAATCAAGCTGTAATTTTGTCCAATTATGCAAAAAGAGAGAAACGGTTATTTAACTGTATGCACCAGAATTCATCAAATACTTTCTTCCCAAGATATTTTAGACGATTTTGAAATGATGAGAAAATTAAATTTGTTTCTTCAGAAAAATGATGGTATCAGTATTGGAGAAAGACCATAAATGGTTTCATAATGATATGCCCTTCTCACATCTGGCATGCAAAACTTACAAATCTTACTTCTTCTGTAACGACATCATGGTGGACCTGGTACTGGGTCCCGTTTTGTGAGTGGTCTTTGGCGTGGGACAGGCCCTGTCGTGCCAGACTCGTGTAGTACTGGACAAAGCGTGTCCTACGCACCAGGACGTGCAGGACAAAACACAGTAGCACCATACAGATGGAAATGATGAAGAAGATGATGGTGTTCTTCCTCTCGTTTTTGATCAATATTTTGGTGAAGATACGACTGAGTGAAATGATCACTCCTGCCGTGCCTATACAGAAAAAAAACACAGAATGAGAATCTTGGGTTTTGCATTTTACCCACACACCATGGATTTTCATGACCACATCTTACTCTCTCCGGTCATCACGCCCTGTGTGTAGTGCTTGGGAAGCATCCCCATGTATCCATAGAAACTGGACTGCTGCACTGGAGACACAATAGGATGAAAAACTGTTATGGCTGGAAAGGTTTGACAACACAATGTGAGCCTAAATGGAAGACAGTCTCCCCAACATGCTTCTGCAGTCATGATGGCTTTGGAAAGAAAAGTATGAACAAATACCTGTACATCCAAAGGCCACAGTACCCATAGACATCAGATTGATGACGTACGACTGCTTTGTGGTGAACCTCTCCAGCCACAAGTCAAAAATGGTGACAAAAAGCAGAGGTCCAAGTGCAAAGAGGTAACCTACAAGAGATTAACTTGGATGTCAACAAATGTGAGATATCATAACTAAAGGCTGAAATATACTACACAACTTTTAAACACTGGGCATCATACACTTACAGAGTTTGTAATAGTGACAGAGGAAAACAGGGTATCTTACACTAAACGACTGCCAGACTAACAGACTTGAGCAGATATGTGCACCTTGTTGCTAGGAGACGCATGACAAATGAAAACAATGTGAGTTCTAAAATCAGTGTTCTAAAACACGTGTGATATCCTCTGACTGGATGGAATCAAAGTCAGAGTCTGTGACTATCATACACTATGTGATTTTATATGAAATCTGCAGACTGGCTCTGACTTCTGGCAACTAGCATTGGTCAAAACAGTAAATAAGAGGATAATTGGAGCAAAAATTGTGTAGTGTATTCCGGCCTTAATAAATAATCTATGCACTAAAGAAAGTCTGCAGGACTGGTATAGGATTTACTCTGAAACAATTTTCACTCAGAAATTACTAGTAAATTGCACAAATAACTAGAAAGCAATGCAAAGCAACACTGAATTAAACACAATATATTTTTAAGTATAAACACTGAAATAGTATTTTCTTTTGATTTTGCTTGCAAACAATATCATATTTGATTATATCATAGAATTTGATTTGTTTTTGGAAGGTATAATTATAATATACCACTGAATACCACTGTACTGAAAATATATTTGGAATGATTATCTTTTCCACAGACAAAAGAAAGTCATCCAGGTCAGCATGAGGATGAGTAAATTATTTATATTTTTGGCTGAAATATCCCTTTAAAAGGGTTAAATTGACAAAAAAAAAATCAGTTTGCTGCTTTTCACATCACAGTGTGTGATGGTTGCCATTGAAGGGTTTGGGGCTGTGTGTGTTTTTGTGTGTCATCAGTCAGTCGGTATTGTCGTGGTGTAATTTTCCTGTGTTTATCTGCTGTTTTGGTTAGGCCTGTATGTATGCCGCCCCCGCAGTGTTTGGTGAGTGTTATTCCTCAGGCTGTCAGACTGGACTGTGGCCCCTCCTCCCTCTCCCTCCCCTCAGGTCAATCAGCGGATCCTCCCCCATCTCTTTGTGCTTACTGTCTGTCTGCTCTAAATAAACCCACTCACCCACAGTGATCCTGGTGTGCAGGCTCAGCATCTCCACCAGGACATTGTTTAGGATCACAGCCACTAGGGCCACAAGTATATATGTTAAACCCATGTCAAACACAATGGATGTTCCTGAAAGACACAGAAGACAACGAGGAAATGTGACCATATGCTCAATCAAACTGATTTTGACATTTTTCATACAAACACAAATGTCAAAACTGATTATCTTTATTCAATGAAAGTGCATGATGATCACTGGTCCACAAAAGTTTCTTGAGCACGAAGTCACCCAATTAGAATGATTTCTGAATTTTTATGATTTATATATATTAAAATACAAAACTCCTATTAAATCGTATAAGTATTTCAAAATATTATTCTTTATACTGAATTCTTCATCAAATAAATGCCGCCTTAAAAACATTATCTATCTATCTATCTATCTATCTATCTATCTATCTATACATACGTATCAAAATACAACATTATAATGAGCAATTCTGGCAAGCACCATGAAAACACAAGTATAAACATTTTTTAAACTCTCAATCTTTAACACATATTTCAACCATATTTTGTTTCATGTAAATGGTCCTGAAAATGTAGATCCATGAATATAATGGAGTACCTTCAAATTTATGGTGCAGGTAGTCAACATCTGTAATGAAGCTATTGTAAGGCAGCAGGAAGCCCACTCCGGCCAGGAGCATGGCAAAATAGATCCCATGGTAACGGTCGTCTGGAACAGGCTCTTCAAACGCTATGCAAAGAAATCACACGCATTTGTATTCACAAACCACGAGTGAGAGTTATAAACACAAGTCCTGTCTGTGTTTTATTTGTATGACATTTCAAAATATGTGCCTTTTAAATATTTGTCTCTCAGCCTGTGTGCTGTCTCTTTGAACTATATTTATGCATATGTATGAGACATTTGACATTTTGCTCTCTCTCTCTCTTTCTGGATGAGGAACTGATTGATGGAAGCACTTCTGTGCCTCTTGCTGGCTTCCTAATGGTTATAAAGCTGGAGTCCTTTAACACTGCATGCCTAATTTAAGAGATGTAAGAAACTAAATCATGACTAAAAATGTAAAACGTATATTTGACCAGAAGTAGAATATATCTATAAGCTTATAAGCTAGCCTAGCAAACTCTAAAGATCAATGTGTATGTTCTCCTACTCCACTGATTTAATAAGCATGACCTTTGTAAGCAGGCAACATGAGGGGACAGACTCTCCAGCCTACATGATTACACATAGCTAGTACATGCCAAGTATTGCAACCCTTTAAACCAAGGCCAGTCGTTGCCAAACCAAAATCTGTATTATTGTATGAGCACAACTCATAGGTAATAGTGACTCAAATGACATTTTGTAGTTGCATTGAGGCTCATCGTATGCAGCAGAGACTCACCCGGTTCTGAAAGGGCCAGCACTCCTTTATCTGAGATGTCTTTCACCTGACAGTCCTCTTCCTCCAGCTGATAGCTCTCGAAACTGAAGCTCATCACCACATTGCCCTCGGGAGTCTGGCCAGGGGTGGCCTGTTTACGTCTCTCTACTCCTTTTGAGCCCATGGTCCTTCCTTTGGGCTGGAATATCTGAAAAGGCCTTCTTTAGCAGTGTCGGAAATGTGAGCTGTAAGAGGATGAAAATGAGGAATGTGTGTGTCAGCAACTTGCAAAAGAGACGCAACACATTACATTTAAAATATCTTGATAATCAACCTCAAACTTTAAAGTGTAGTTAAGATGTTTCTTTTTTAAGTGTCATCATCACGGAAGAAAAACGTTAATATATATACAGTATACACTACCAGTCAAAATATATTCCACAAAAATATTAAGCAGCAACACTGTTGCAACACTGGGTAAGAACAACCAATCAGCATATTAGAATGATTTCTGAAGGATCATGTGACACTGAATCTTTGCAATCACAGGAACAACTAAAATATTTAACACTAAAATTGAAAACTATTTTATATATATATATATATATATAATTATTTTAGTTAAATAATATATGTTAAGTTGTCCTTGTTACAGTGTAATTATAGATTTAAGTACTGAGGAACATTAATTATGCATGTACTTACTATATGGTTATCTATTGTTATTATAATAGTAAATAATGCGTGAAATATGGACAGTATAAAATAAAGAGTTACCAAAATAATTTGTATTTTAAATATATATCATTTACATTTCATAATATTAAAATATATTCATTTTTTTTAATTGAGCATTTGCTAATATAGTTTCAAATCAATAACACCATTATTACCGTAATCACATGATATAATGACAGTCTTAACAATCTTAAACAACTAAAACGACATCTAAAGATATTTCCATGTAAGTCTATTTCATGTATTAATCTGCATGTATCTCTGATGTTCATAAAGTTCAATATACTCACTATAAGCATTATGGCAAATTTGAATTTTTCATATTAGTTCACTGAGATGAAAGGGGCCTGTGATGTGAACAGTGAAGTGTAATAAAAGCATGTGAAGAGCAGCCTCAAGCCACTTTCTGTTAAATCAGCCGTGCCATGTGACATTTCACTTTTGGCTATATATGCTCTATGCCTTTCTGCAAGTAATGTCCTTTTTTGCTTTATTTGCATATGTATACATGTGCATCACTAGTAATGTATTGCCAATGGATATATTGCATCCCTGTGTGATATTTTAGCACAGAGCAATCAGACAATCTAAAATAAATCTATATTCTCAATGCAAATCAGGCGCTTCTAACGAGAAAAGCCTTAGCCAAGATGCCACGGTTGGACATGCTATTGAAATTTTCCTCATCTTGGAAATCTGCCAATGTGTCCTTTGACGAGGCTGGGGCTGGGAATGCACGAGTGGTTCAAAAGAAAAGCAATCTTTGATATCAGTGTTACGTCACTGACTAGAGACTAGTTGGGCACATTTTGTGACTTATCCGACCGTGTTGCATCGTGATGATTAAAACCAAATGGAATAGTTAATTTGTTTGTAACCAAACACAAATACATACTGTACAAAAACATATTCACAAAGCTGTCATGTAGCCCATATTATCATAGGGGCTGATGTTGTGTACCTAAGATAGGCTAGTGAACAGTGTTGAGACATGGAAATAAAAAAGCACACCTGCTGAACCATGAACTGTCAAGATGAGTCACTTGATTATGTAGTCATTTTCTATAGATTATCATTATAATATGCACTGGAGAGGAAATCAATATATTTCAGATATATTATAAAATATAATAACATGTATAAAGGCTTTCTAAAAATGATGCAATGAGCCAATGATACAGGAAAATAGCTGATGAATGCAGATGAACAATAAGAGGACCTGATGCTCGCGATGGTTATGATGATTATATAGAGCCGTTGTGTGTTTAATATAAGTTAAGAGTATAAATTTGTGGAAAATGTTGGTTGAAAAAACAAGACCCTGTAAGACGGAATAGGCTAAGTCTAAATCCAAACGATTTGCGAAAACTTTCGTATGAAAAAAAACTAACTAATCATGCGCTTTTCGCTAAACTACTGTTTAATCAGCGGTAATCCAAAAAGCAGCAGTGTACATATCAAGACGTTTTTAAGAGCGTTTAATCACTCTCTTCTTTTCAAAACACACCATCCCTGCCAGAAAATGTCACATAATGTTATCTGCTATATCTGTAGGCTGCTTTGTTGCTCTCACTGGACTTGTTTTAGCTAGTCATACGATCAGATCGCAGCATATATTTCCATTATTCATCTAGCAGCGCTCATGCATCATTTTAAAGAGACAAACGCGACACAGTCATCCGAAAGACAACAGGTTAAATCTTACCCCCGAACAATTAAATGCGTCTTTCCTCCCTTATTCGCATGTTACTCCGGGTAACCACAAACCTTCTTTACATAGAAATCATTTTCATCGTAGGTGCGATGTTGTTTGGGTTTTCCGGTGTAAATATCCTCCCGCACACGGTGAAGAGGCACAGAGCAGCTGTCACACACACACACACACACACACAGGTCTGAAGCATCCTCCAGCTGTCTGCCAGGCTTTCATTATCGCTTTAAAGGAAACCTGCATTAGTGCACTTCATGAACAGCACTTATTTCCATACTGCAATGAATAATAAAGAAAAACAAATCAATGATTACAGTGTCACACATTAAATATTTAAAAAGAAACTAAAACAAACCGTTACATAGGCCTATACATTATGGCAAGCCGTTTTAGCTTAAAATATTCCCAGCTTTACTCGTGTAATTGCAACAATTCAATTAGAGAGCTCTAGAATTAAATTCTTCCTAGTACAAAAATGGCAATTAGAGAGCTCTCTAAATCAATTCTGATTGGTCAGTTGCCAAATTCAGCTTTCATTATTTCTGAATATTAAATAAAATCAAGTTTAACAAAAGAAGCCTAAATTCTTTTACTTTGTTATGAGTATCTCTGTTTCACATGTTGCTCTTTTGAACTTTTATTCATCACAGAAACCTGGAAAATAACACTGTTTCTATACAATATTAAGCAGCAAATCTGTTTTCAACATTGATAATAATCAGAAATTATTCTTGGGCAGCAAATAAGCATATTAGAATGATTTCTGAAGGATCTTGTGACATTGAAGACTGGGGTAATGATGCTGAAAATACAGCTTTGAGATCACAGGAATAAATTACATTTATAATATTCAAATAGAAAACTGTTATTTTAAAGTGTAATAATATATCACAATAATACTGATTTTATTTTGATCCAAATAAATGCAGCTGCTGTGAGAATAAGAGGCATCTGTCAAAAAAACATAAAAATACCTTACTGGCCCCAATATGCATTCTAGGGATTTGTGATTGGCACTGAGGTCTGTGTGTTGGCAGTGTGTGTACACAACCACCCTACAATGATACAAAATCCACCCAGTTTTGTTTTATTATTATACATTTTTTATCTACTAAAATCTTTACCACTTTCTCAAATCAAGCCAATCTGTCTGTGTGAAGTCTTCAAATACAAGGCCCTCCCACGATAGTTTGATTGACAGAAGCGTTTCAGCACAGACCTGACCGGAGTCTTACCTTATGCTGGGTACACACCAAAAGATTTTTTACATTTTATAAGATCTTCAAAATGTGATAGACCACAAACAGGAGGATAAAAAATCCTAGATTTAACCGTTTTGCTCCTGTAGTGTCTGGTGTGCCATGACAAAGACAGCACACCACACAAAAACAGATTTTCTTTTTTTTTGCAACATATTTTTTTATTGAAAACTGAATCGAGTTACATAGAATTGACAACTTTTACAATTTAGATTTTAAACAAAATAACAGAAAACAAGAAAAGAAAAAGACATAACCAAACCACCCCACCCCACCTCACCTCACCCCGGCTTACTTAAAATCATATACAAATATAAAGTATAACAGGACTTAGTCTGGTAAGACTTGCAAGTCTGCAAAATATGATAGAAAAGGCTGCCAGACATAAAAAAAACTTGTCAGTGTTTCCTTTCATTGTGTACTTCATTTTCTCAAGTTTTAAGAAATGCATAGCATCAGTAAGCCACTGTGAAACTGATGGAGGATTTGGAGATTTCCACTGTAAGAGAATTCGACGTCTGGCCAATAAAGTTGTGAATTTGAGAATTTCTTTCTGTGCCCAATTAAATCGATCTGATTTGTCTGGGGTCCCAAAAATAGCAATTAAGGGGCAAGGTTGATGTTGAAGAAACCAGACCAAAAGTCGTGTAACCGTGGACAAAGAAAAAACATGTGGCTCAAATGACAACATGGGTTAAGACATCGTTCACATTTATCTTCTACTCCAGGGAAAATTGCAGATAATCTTGCTTTGGAGAAATGGACCCTGTGTACAACCTTGAAATGAATCAGTACAAGACGTGCACAAGATGATACAGTACTCAGTCTATCAATGACCTCTTGCCACCACTCTTCACTGAATTGTTGTCCCAGTTCCTCCTCCCAAGCAGTCTTTGTTTTTGAGTTTGAGTAGTTACAAAGATCCAGAATACAATTGTAAATTTCTGAGACAATCCCTCTTTGTTGTGGCTTAAAGTCAAGCAATCTATCCCATGGTTGTTGAGGAGGTAAGAAGGGAAAATTAGAAAAACTTTTTGAAACAAAGTGCCGAACTTGAAGGTACCTAAAAAAATGGTTCACAGGTAATCCATACAATGATGACACATTGGTAAAACTTCCAAAGATACCATTGGAATACAAATCAGCGAAACAACGTATACCTTTGCTATGCCATATTAAAAAAGTAGAATCAAGAGATGAGGGAGGGAACAAATGATTCCTACACAGTGGACCAACTGGAGATGATGTTACAAATTTGAAATGTTTCCTAAATTGATACCAAACTTTTAAAGTATTAAGCACCACAGGGTTTTTAACATACAGCGAAATTTTGGTTGGAAGAGAGGAGTATATGAGGGCAGATATAGAGGATTTCGGACAGCAAGAAAGGGTTTCCAGTACAAAAACAGATTTTCAACCAGAGTCTCGACTGTGAACACAGGAAATCTAACAAAATCTCGCGAGACTTCAAAATAAGCATGGCGGACAGGAAGAAAATGCAATGATAGTGTTTGGAATGATTTTCACAGAAAATTCACGAAAAAAAGAGAAAAGGGTTTGGGTGACATCGTGGAGATGGCGGGAACATGGTCTGTACAAGTTACAGAGTGAGAAAGACACCATGACTTCTTCCGTCTTCCATCATCTCGCTTGCTGAATGGATATTGTTTCGTTTCACGTGATAATCTCCAGAGTGTGTGTGTGTTTTTGCTCGGGGTTCCCCCCACACATCAGGATTTCTGATCGTAAATATTAAACATGTTGAAAATTTACGATTCGCGATCGAGGCGGCTCCGATGTTCTTCCGATCAGGTTCGGACACTCACCTCACACCAAGGGACAATCTGATAAGATAATCTGTAGAACCATCAAGATAATCGGGACATAGCTAGGATTGTCGGAAGGGGCGAAATCGGCCCAAAATCAGCCCGATTATCTTTTGGTGTGTACCCAGCATTAGACCCCTCTGAGTAAACTGCCATTAGTCCACCATTGTTTCACCGCTGGAGTAGATGTAGACAAGATCGTTTCCTAAGTGATGGAGGTGTTTTGTTGTTGGATTTAATAATGAACATAGCAGTCGTCATTTACTGCCGACATCTGAGCCGCTGAAGAAGCAGTGGATTACACTTGTTTCTGAAGGGAATGCGCCCCCGATCTACCTAAATGTGTCTATGTTTTGAGTGAATCATTCGTGATCCAGCTTCACCAACAGAAGAAGTGAATGAAATGTTTATTAATGAATCTTTGCAAATCGCCTTTCCTAATAATATGCTAATTAGCAAGTTTCACATGAATGTGGCTAAAGTTTACCATCTTTCAGAGAGTGGCTCGGAAGAGAGGGGCAGGGTCAGCAGAGCTCATTAACATTTAAAGGGGAATGCATTAAAAGAGCGTGCTGTAGACAGAGCTATTTTTGACAGGGTAAAAAAATTTGTGTTTTACACTACCATTGCGAAATTTTAACCAAACTATGTTACAGACATTTAATTAAGACGCTAATGAATCATATCAACTTGTGGAAAATGGGCATCCGATGACCCTTTTAGGGGCCGTTCACGTCACGCCTAAAAACACATGGAAAATGCTAGGTGCCGCTTTGATTAGCAATGATTAGCTGCTCCTCCATTTTTCTGCTGAGGTTTCAAAGTAACGGAAAAGGTGAGGAAGCTGATTGGTTGGTTCTCGTCACACCACCTGCGGTGTGCTTGCAGCATTCTGAAAATTGAGATGTTTTTAACTCGATGCAGTGCGGATGCGCCTGGAAAAAACGAGCATGACGCACACGCGACCATGTCGCTTCCATTTTGAGCGTGCATACCGCACACCTACACAAAAGACGTGATGTGTGAATGGCCCCTTAAAGAGATTAATAAACTCTAAGCACTGCATGCACCATTTTATTTGGTCTATTACATTAGTTTTAATCAATAGCTTTTGGAAAAAAACATACATTGGCTACAGATTGAAACAAGTAGAATCCAGTGCAAACATTGTAGGTTAATTTTGTCATTATTAAAACTTCTTAAATATCTTTTGGATAATCAGTGCATTGTACTCGTCAATACATGGTTGGGCAGCACTGAGCCTTGAACTTGATTTTGCATTGGATGTCCAGACAGCATTTTTGGAAAATATCAATGCTCAATCACGACTCTCAATGAGGAAGTAGCATATATGATAGATTGCTTTATTTGCATTTCAGAGAAATCAGTGAGACACCTTTGCATTTTGAATGTACTTGTGGGAAGGTCTACACACAGGAAGGTACAATGCTGCTGTTATATATCTGGCCTCACTTACAGAGTGAGAAGGCAACAAAAACAAGGTGAACATGCAGTGTTCATCTGTCAAATGACCTGCCAAGGCAACAATGCCCTATTAAGGGTCCTCTGTGTGAAGAAGAAATGGACTTTATGTTTCCTATCTATGATAAATGGCATATCACACCCTTATTCTGTATCTAAAAAAATGTCAGCTTTATGCTTTTCTTTTGAGGCCTTCTATTCAATCAATATTAAGAAAAGTCACCAAAAATAGACATCAGGATGCTTTATTATTTAGCATTTACCAAGAAAAAAAAAATACATGCTGTGCATGGCTGAGCTCGGAAATATTTAATACCAATCTAATTTAGTGAATTAGAAAATCATATTTTTATGTGTAAGTAATAAATCCCTTGATGGTGTTCCACTTTTATTTGCACTTGTTCATCAACTAGCATAGTTTTTGACTGATCACTTCCCACTTGTATTTTGCTGTCCCGGTTAGTATAATAAGAAACCATTGGTCATTATACAACAATTTTTTTCTAGCTCTGCCATTCAACAATGTAAGGTTGCTATCTTGTTTGCATTCAGAATGATTGATATTGGATATCTTGTATCTAAAAATAAATAAATAAAACAAATGGCAAATGTTCTGTTTGGCTGATTAATATTGATGAAGAAGCAATTCAGTATCATTCAATCGATGAATCATCAGTTTATATATTTGTATATATTTGTATCAGCAACATGTATATACACAAGGAACTGGCAAAATCAACCTACTTACATTAGTTACATTGAGTCCGTTCCTTGTCTGAATGTTCTATTTACCCAGTGGAAATTTAATTTCCTTCCCAAAGTCATTTCCCCAGAAGGCCTCTGTGCGTGTGTATTCAGAAAGCTGACTGGGCTGTTTCATTACCTCCTCTATCACCTGATCTGTTTTGCTATACTGTGCAGTTACAAAATGGCTCAAAGGCATTTGCCCAAAGCCAAATGGTAATAGCAGTCTTTACCATATTTGTGTGTAATTTGACAGGATGGATGTTATGTGTATATTTGACATACTATATTTCAAATCCCTGGCATAACAATCTTGTAAAGGCTTTAAATCAAGTCATTCATAGTCAAATCCACATTCTCATACTCACCCAGTGCATTATTGATATAACGTGTTTATAATTCCTGACATAATTATCTGTAATGTCAAGCATGTACAAGTGCACTCAGTATTTTATCCTCAATAAAAGGTTAAAGAAATATAAAGAAATAACAACAAAAGACAGGATTACCAAAAAAGCTTTAGCGGACAAGGTCCTGAGTTTATCTATGATCCTTCCAGTTGAGTTTTGAGTTGATCTCTTTTTATTCAGTTAAGTGCTACTATTAGGGCTGCTGTTTCAGCATATGTTGCTGCGGGAGACGAGTGATGAACCAGATCATGCAGGAACAAGTTCCAGACCTGCTGGAGAGTAATGAGATATGGCTCAAACACTGGCCTATCATTAATCGTGTCTACTGTTGGGATTTGTAGCATATCGTCAGCTACATACTTCTTTGACAAACTGGAGGAAATGTTCTCATATATAGCATGCTTTGGAGCAACTGCTATAATAAATCAATGTAAGTTTTAAAGATTCAAGTTGTTATTCCAAAACATTATTCAGTAAGAATACTAAGCAAAAACCCCAAATATAGTGCAAATTTAATGTATGAATTATAAAGCTGAAATGCAGATGTAAATCTGATATGTAAGCAGTGATTAAATGTGTGTGAGTAACTCTTTACATAAAGTGAAATAAATTAAGAAATAAGAATTTGTATCCTAGAACATTCTCAGAACTTTGGCTAACATTGCAGCCAAGTTCTTTCAAATTTAGCTCAAAGTTATCTGATCTTTAATTATGATAGCACAATTTGTTTTTTTCTGAAACATTGCCGTTGGACTTCTAACATTTTTAAATGTTACTAATTGTTTTAGAATGTTTAGAGAACATTCAAAAGTAAAATTGTTGTAATGGTTAACATTCACATAACCAAGGGAATTTTGTTCAAAAACATTTTACATACTGGACATTTTGAACGTTAAGAGAACATTCAGAAATAACATTTTCATAATGTAATGGGAACATTACCAAAACATTCTTACATATTTGTGTCAGCTGGGATATCCTTAAGCATCCTGAACTGCTTATAACTGCAACTTTATTTCATGATTTTGAAACATGTCATGCAACTGTGATTTTGTATCTCATATTTGCTTTATTATGTCTCATTCTCTAAACAGTAAGTCTCATTATGATATCAGGAGGTGGTCTCCAAACAGACTTGTACCCTAGGGCCTCACAGGACCATAATCCATCCTGGATGGATGTGAACAGTGACGTGCAAGTTGACTTCAACAGAACAGCAGAAACACTGCAGGGAATTACAGCATTGGTTGAATTGAAATTATTTTCCTAGAATTGGAATTAGGTATGAGGGTGTTAAGGAGTCTAACAGTCTCAGGGAAAATGTTTGAGAGTCTAATAGAGTTAGTCTGTGTACTATAATATCATTTGTGAGCTTGTGGGAGGGTGAAGAGTTTACACGAGGGGGCGTTTATTGTACCATAGGCCTTGTGCATGCCATATTTGTAGTATAGGTCTTTATAACAATTATTTTCTGTATATGTAATGAGATTGGACATTGTAAATTAAAAATTATTATACATGTTAATTCTCATCATGACAGTTATTGCAGGTATGAATGTATAATGCAAAACATAATAGCCTCTCGTCTCTGCCAGACAGATTTTTTTAATTAGCTTGTGAGACATGTGATGAGGAAGAATTTCTTGGACACAATGCAAGGCCTTAACTTTATTAATACAATCTTCCTTGACTACTCTTATAAGATTAAAACAATGGCTGTGTTCCGAATGCAATACTAGCACACGAAATGCTGCACTCCATGCCCTTTATTTATTTATTTTTTAAATAGTGAATTGAACAGTGTTATAAAAAAAAATCATTTTTAATGTATAATAAAGCAAGTTGATTTCTTAAAAATAAAATGGGTTATTCTGCATTTTTAAACAAATTGTATAGAAATACCTTTACATTATTATTTAAATTTGGCAGTCTAAATAATTCTTAAGAAAGAGTTGTTAAAAAAAAAAAAAAAAAAAAAAAAAATATATATATATATATATATATATATATATATATATATATATATATATATATATATATATATATATATATATATACACACACACACACACACACACACATATATATATACTTATTGCGGTAAACTAAAACTTAAACAATAAATTTTTTTAAATAAAATAATATATACATTTCTCATTTAGATTTTAACTACTTTGTACTAAAATAAAAATAAAAATCTATTCAGACACGTTTTAAAAAAAAGTCTAAAACTAATAAAAAGAACAGAAATACACAATAAAATTAGCACAATTGTAACTAATGTTTAATTAAAATGGAATATCTAAAAATAAAAACTAATTCAAAAAATTAAAATAAAACTATGATACTAAAATAATGCTGGATATTAGTTGTGGTTCAACCATCAAATGGCAGGTCAAGTTAAGTGCATTGCATTGTGGGATATAGAACTTAATACAGTAAGGTCAACATTACACTGCTTGTTTTGGCAAATACAGAAGGTCATCTGGGTATCCTATTTGTAAAGTAAAAAAATACATACTATATGATGCAGAAACAGAATGGGTAGTAAGGTAGTATTCAATATGGAACCCAGGCAAATCAATAAAAAAAGCAGGCATTTTATTGCATTACAAAAAATGTGTAAGTCAAGGAAGGACAGATAGAATCCACTGGCACACGGGGAATTTAAATATTCTCTATCCTTCACACGGCAGATAAATGAGCTAGAACAATAACATTCTTTCCATTACATCATTTTCCTAATCATGAGGATTATTAACTTATTCAATTAGAGTGTGGAATTGAGATTGGCCTGATCTTCCATCTGTCAGCAGACATTACGGATGAACTAATAAACCTGGTTCTCTGAAAACCAGATCCAGATTAGAAATAATAGTATTATAAAATGTGATAACCCGGGTATCATATGTCCTACAGCAATGAAAGAATAAAATCTGCCGAGTAAACATATGGTCAGTGAAAATCAGAGCAGATATGTGAATAATGAAAATCAGTATAAGGTAACTGCACGCTGGACAGTGTAACTGCTGAAAGACTATGAACTGATGTCTCCTTTAATGTGCCTGCTGCACCATCTTAATTAAAATCTCAACATTAGAATTCTGCCTGGGATTTTTATGGCAGAGCGGAGTAATGAATGGCACTTATGCCTTTGACCTCCTGTCTAATGCGTCCATCCACCACATCTGTGTCTCTCATACATTCTAATGAGTTCACCATGACAGACTCTTCTCTTTCTCATTTATTGAATGTTACAGAATAGATTGATTTGCACCACCATTTTGATTGTAAAAAATACCTAGCATTTATTTGTTGTAGCCTATAATGATTCTCGCTAATAAATGCACTTACGCAGACCGCACTTACATTTACAGCGGTGGCCAAAATGATTAGACCACTAGAATTTCTAGACCACTAGTTATTAGACCTCTAGTATTTTCACCTGCAGCTAAAAAATGGTTTTAAGTCTGTTATTTCTATCTTTTGCTGATGCTTTAAGAAACCTACCTGCAAAGCTACAGTATATTGTTAAAAGTTTTAGACACTTGTGTAAAAATTATGTAAAATGAGGATGCTGTCAAAAATAATGGCAGAGATAGATTATTCTTTATCAGTTAACTTCTTGGAGACGTTGTCACAGTTCTTCTGGATTGAGTCTGTCTCAGTTTGTTCTGTTTCTTCGTGTTATTCCAGACAGACTGATGATGATGAGATCAGATCTCTGTGTGCAGCACTGGCTGCTGTCAGACTCCTTGTGCAAACAAACATTTCACTGGATTATTACAATTACTGGCAAAATGAATGTTTGAAAATGTAAACTGATATTTCCTACTGACACACTACAGTAAAATATAGAAATAACTGCCTTAAAACCATTTTTTGCTGATGAAAATACTAGTTTTCTAATAATTTTGTCCACTGCTGTATGTTGTATGGAATATTGTATATTGTATAGTATATACACTGTAAATACATTATCTAAGATCTACCGATCCACTCAAAGGCTTTCAGATTCCAATACAGCTTTGGATTTCAGCCACATGTAAAGATCTATGTGCACCTGAATGCAAATGGTAGTGGAAAAGACTTGTGTTAAGGTTTACTCTGGGCCTTCAATGAAGTAAAGAGCCTGTAAAACTGATGCTGTTTTTTTCATGTGTACTGTATGACTTTGAAAACTGACAGCAGATGAATCATCACACTTTGTAATGCTGCGAAATGAATTTTATCTGAAGGTACTGACCTATAGATATCCCCAAAACAGTTACCTAATTTTACAACAATCAATTCAATGACTAAAAGAAGGATGTTGTTCGGTTGCTCAGAGAAGGTGATGTTTTACCACAAACAACATAAAAAGCTAAAGTTCTCTCTAGCAAACAACAACAACAACAACATAATTATGATCTGCATCATGTAAAGACAAATGCAAATGTTCACATCATATATAAAAAGTACTTATTTTGATTACTTACCACAAAGAAAAAAGTTTTACCAGAAAGATAATGTGTTGTGATGCATTTACCGTGTATGCAGTAAATGTCTCCCTCCAGTGGTACCTGCGCATACAATTACAAAGATTAAGAAATAAAAAATATATAAAAATTAGGGTTATCAGTCGATTAATTTTTTTAATTGAATTAATTACAGGGTGCTGTGATTAATTAATCTAACCAGTCGTGAACTAAATTTGGCAGTGAAAATACCCCCAAAGGGTAATTCAAACCTGTCATTGTGTTCAATGTTTAGGCTACAACGGCCTAACATAAAGTATACATAAAAGAAGATGATTCGAAAAACATCTCAGTATTTTTGTGTTTATGCAATGAAAGTCACTTGAAATAGGCTTTTTTAGAACAAAAATAAAAAAGTTAATTTAATAATAAAAAAGTCAGAGAGGAAAACTACCTGACAGGTGAATTGATTAAATTCTTAAAGCTGTAAATGCTCCATAAAGCTGAACCTGCTGCTGCTGCTGCTGCTGCATTATTCTGCATCTGCACTCCTGCACTGCAGTGAATCTCCGTCACACACACAGCTCTTCAGACGCCATTTCCAGAGATGAGCCTCCTTTGAAAACAAATGAATCAAACCGATGGTCCGTCGCTGGAGCCTAATTATCCGAGCATAAAAAAATACAAAATAGATTAATTACCAATTGCACGAAAACGTAGTTGTATTTATTAGCGTATATTTACTTTTGTGTAGCCCTGTATGTAACTTTGCTAAAAGTAACAGGTGATTAAAACAGATAAAACCAATTAAACAGGTTGTTTCTTTACATTAATATCAAAGTCAAAGAGCGACGTCTGGCGGTCACGTGATTTATAAGCCCCGCCCCACATGTTTCTCGTTTACGTCACTCCATTTCACTCCCAGCGTCCTCCGCTGCAGCCCTCATCTTGAAGTTCAGAGCAAGATGGCGGATAAACCAGGTATGGTTGAATGGGACACGTATAGTCGAGTATAATTGACTGTTGGATAGGAAAGCTGTACCTGAATCGCACTCTGTGATATATGTCTGTGTCTGAAGGCCTGTATATGGAGTGAATGTTTGTTGTGTGATTTGTGCGCCGCTCAAGGCCTCGACGCGGACAGACGCGAGTCATGTCAAGGACTTTCAGTAACATTGACCACACGGGCTTTCAAATTACATTCATGACTGAATATAATGTTCAGGACATGCATGTTCCTCTGTAGTGTTCTGTGAAGTATTCGTTAGGGAAGCATGCTTGTTAGTTAATGTCACAAAACATAAGTGAACTACTGCCTGACGGCTTTCATTCAAGACTAATGACTTATATATAAATATAGCGACAGGGTTTGTTTTTGTAGGTTAACAATGTTATTATCATTGTGCTGTAAGTCTCTAGGATGTGACCAAATAATTTTAGTATAGTAAAAATAGTAACCATTAATATTGTGCAGTGGAAGTGTTCTTGCAATAAGTATTTTTCTTCTATATGTATAACATCGTGGTACTCAATAGTTATCAAATAATACTAACGTAGTACTGAAAATTATTCTAATATGTGTCAAGAGCAAACAAACAACTCCATGGTGCATTTTCTGTCTGTTTGGAGCGACTTGAAACAAGTGCATTTTGCATAAGATTGACATTCATTAGATTAGATTAAATTTTATTGTCACTGCACATGTAAGGTACAAGGCAAGGAAATTTAGTTAGCATCTAACCAGAAGTGCAATAAGCAGTAGGTACAGGATATACAGTGTCTACAATGTTACAAATGTACAATAAATATACATACAAGGCTAGGGACATAATTTAGAGATTTTTAAATACTATCTGCATGATGTACAGATAGGTGTACTATGAGCATACTATACAGAGAGTTTATGTAAAAGTGTATGTACACTAGAAGCAGAAACTATGAACATAGTCAAAGGGCAGAATTCAGGAAGGAGACAGCTGTTGGGAAAAATCTTTACTTTTCTAATCAATGCATGCATCTATTATTTTTGCATTTTTACAACTTCTCAGTTTTACAATGCACAGGAGATCTTGCTTACTGATTATCAAATAAAATCCAGTGAAATGTCTTTATCTAGAAGTGTGTTTATTTCGTGCATTTTTCCCCTAGTGGCCCTGGCCCAGAAGAAGCTCATGGACGTCAAGCTCGGACAGCTGCCATCGTGGCTGGGAACAAGAGACTTCACCCCAAATGGACTTCTCGGTAGTGTTCGTGGAGGTAGCGACCAGTGTATTCAATATTAGAAAAGCATCTCTGATCAATATTGTAATGGTTTCTGTTTTTATATTAGCTGTTGCATAATATTTTCCCCAATCAAAACTTATTTTAGGATACGAGAGATATTACAACAAATACATCAATGTGAGGAAAGGTGGCATTGGTGGAGTTGCCATGTTCCTTGCTGGTTACATTGCCCTGAGCTACCTCTGGGAATACGATCACATCAGTAAGTACAAACTCAGTGTATTAAAGAATCAGTTGTAGCGTGTCCTTCACTGTTGTACTGTTAGTGTGACTGAGGAAGTGTTTTCTTGTCCAGAGCACGACAGGTGGAGGAAGTACCACTGAAAGCCACTGGACCACTCAAACCTTGGCAGTGTGATCATCACACCTCTCAGCTTTCTCTGTATGTGACTGTTGTGACCAAGAATAAAATTACATTTATTTACTTTGGACTCTTTATTCAAAGCATACACCATGTTGGCTGATGTATTAGAGCTTGATTATTATTATTCACATTTCTTGTGAAGAATTAAACGGGGTATTAAATTGGGGTTTAGTACAGTTTTTGTATGTCATTCCTCAAGCGTTGGGATGGTTTCACTTTTTTTTATAACAGATTCAGTAGTTGGCAAACAAAAGTGGTCAGTAACACATCAGCCATTCAAAAGCTAAAACCACATGAATAGTTTATGTGCTACTTGTAATGTTTTATAATATTGATAAACAAACTACTGGTGTCATAAATCCGGTAAATCTTTATTGTAATAAGTACAACAACTCAACAATCAGTTTCATTTAATATAAACAAGTATCTTGATTGACTACAAAGCGGTGTCCTTTCTGCCTTGATACTTTTGGTTGTTAACAGAGAACATTTTCTCTAAAAACATACTTCGCTCTAATTTTAGCATTGCTTTTGAGTTTAAGCAGTCAAGATGCTTGTTGCTCCAATACAAAAGACTATAAGGTTTCATGTGAAAGTAAAAGAAAAATTATCTCATTGTGTACTAACTGAGATGCACTTGGCACATGGACAGTGAGGTAGAGCCACGTTTATGTAGCTTTTGCAGTGAAAAGTTAAAGAAATGGTTCACCCCAAAATTAAAATGTTCTTAGCTTCGACCATCCAAGATGAGAATGAGTTTTTTCTTCATTGGAACAGATTTGGAGAAGTTTAACATCACTTGCTCACCAATGGATCATCTGCAGTGAATGGGTGCCGTCAAAATTACCAAACAACTGCTAGAACATTTAAAAAATCCACCTGCTTTTATGACCGATTTGTTTTTTAAAA
Source organism: Carassius carassius (assembly GCF_963082965.1). Classification (NCBI taxonomy): domain Eukaryota; kingdom Metazoa; phylum Chordata; class Actinopteri; order Cypriniformes; family Cyprinidae; genus Carassius; species Carassius carassius. The sequence continues at coordinate 37,660,723 of NC_081755.1, read as the reverse complement.
ACATGCAGCTTTTCACTTCACATTATGAAAATTGATACGAGTCGTGTATTATTGTGATGCTTTTCTCAGCTGTTTTGACTCTCATTCTGACAGCACCTATTCACTGTACAGGATCTATTGGTGAGCAAGTGATGCAATGCTAAATTACTTCAAATCTGTTCTGATGAAGAAACAAACTCGTACATCCTGGGTGGCATGAGGGGGAGTCAGGTTTCAGCAAATTTTCATTTTTGGGTGAACTATTAGCAAGTTATAGTCGCATTTATTGGAGATCCTTTTGTAGAAAACTTTACTGTCCACTCAAAAACGCCAGGTGTCCTTTTGAGCATTTGTTTGCGTAATGGCCCTTCTCACCGCACTGGAAAAAGAAAACACATACTGAAAGTGACTACATTTGAGGGCATCATTGTAGTATGTGGAGAGAAAAAAAAATGTTTTTATGCATAAAATCAAATGACGTCCCACCTTGTAACACGTAACTTGATCCAGTGGACGGGGACCTCGAGGTCCACCCATGTTGTTAGAGTGCACTATCCCAACAGCATTCGGCATTCTCTGGTTGTTGTTGACATTGGTGTTGGTTAACTGGATGAGTGAGTGTGAGGACCGGTTTGTGGGCTGCATGTTTTGCTGCTGGAGATTAAAATTAAGATGAAACATTAGTATTAAGGTAAACATTAAACAAGTTGAAAAAATTTAAATAAAAAAATTCACAAACCTTTTGCTGAGACTGAGCCTGTTGTGGTAATGGTGGCTGTTCAGTTGCACCCATAGGGAGTTCAAATCTTGGGCTAGGAATTACAAAATAAGAATGCTTATGATTAGAATTAATGCAGAAATGTGTATGCATAAATTGCAAACACAGATACTCACTGCATAAATTTGCATGACTTGCCCTCCGGGCAGAAGCCAACAAGGTAATTTACACAGATGACTCTTCTTGTGTGTCTGTGCCTGCAATCCGGACCTAAAGGGAAGGTGAAGATTTACATTACGTTACATTATTTAAGATTTACGTTACGATTAGTAGAAAAACATTTATTTTCTTCCTGTTACAATCAATTTTTAAATATCTGTAAAATAATGTAACTTAAAAAAAAACACACACAAAAAAACACTGCAAAAGACTTACCATGCTTACAAAAGCCCCTATCATACCAGGGGCAATCTTTAATCTTAGATTCTGGGTCAATGTGCAAAAATGGACACTCTTTATTACTGCACTCCCCTGCAAAAACAAAAAATACATTTTAAGACTAACTACACACAGATAGATAGATAGATAGATAGATAGATAGATAGATAGATAGATAGATAGATAGATAGATAGAAAATACTAACCAAATTTAGAGTAGAAATAACATTCAGGCATCTTTGTCATATCATACTCATGTAAAAATTCACATTGGTCTCCTTTCTTGCATAAGCCCCTCAGCCAGTGTTTGCACACCACGCTCTTTTCTCCACTGATGTGTCTGAAAGGACACATTCCACCTGTCAAAAGAGAAAGAGCTGTAGAGTCTGACCGAAGCGATAAACCTGATTAACACATGAAGTCCTTAAAGCAGTGTTCATCCCACATGCCTTTCATACAGGCGGCTCTCATGAAGAACTCGCACACAGCTGCTCCAGACTCTGAAACAAAGCAAGAACAGTCTGTGTCATTATCAACTGAACATTTAAAATAGATATGAATCATAATGCTCATAATAACTTACTGTCCATTCCTGGGAAAGGCAGGGGCTGAGCGCCCAACTGTTGTTCGACAGCGATTTCAAGATCAAACTTGATGTGGTCGACACACGCGATTAATTCCTGCATGTTGATAGTATATTCTGTATATGCTTCTGACCAGCAGTTGAAACTCTTCTCTTTATAACACCTGATCAGAAAACTAAAATAAGTCTTAGTGGCTAACAACTTATCAATTTGCCGTTGGTCAGGTTTAATTCTGGACGTAAAAGAGAGAATATAGCGAAACGGTATACAGATTTATTAACTGGGTAAGCAGTTTGTAATGTAGCGCATGAGTAAATCGGTAAAGATAAAGAGAAACATTGTAAATAAACAGATGATTTTAGAACCGTCTCCTTCCACAGCGCTGTTCGCGAGTGACCCCTGAACTCCAGGATCTACAAACGATTACCATCGCATCGATTTTCAGAAAACGCGCGAATATGGTGTTTTAAATTGAATTTCTTAAGAAGGGTAATACGTTTAGTCTTATTAATATCAAAAGGTGTGTCAATTATCTTCTAATTATTAGTCGTTGGATGGCAACTTTGACTGCACAAAGAATCTCCAAAAGGGCTGGTCATGATCAGGGTGTTGGTTGTTGATTAAAAGGTCTGCTGTAGTCACTAGCGCCATTTGCAGCCCCTAACAAAGGCACTGTGACGAGTGCTGACTGTGTACCTGGGATTAACAAAATCTATTTAACAAAAAAAGATAAGATAACTGATTGAGGCTTACATTTCATAGGTGTAAACTACCAACAGAAGCTGTTTTTTGTCCGTTATTCTTAAAGAAATCCAAAACTTAAAAAAGATTATATTATGTCCAAGATACCAAGACTCCATAAAACTAACTTATTAAAACTAAACTGAATATTTTATGAAATATTTTTGACTAAGTGATTCTACAAATATGTTTGCTTATTATTAAACGTCTGGTTAGTTTGTTATATTGTTTAGATTTAAAAGAACATAATAATAATCAGTGTAACGTGTGTAACGTAATGATTACTTTTTTCAAGTAACTAGTAAAGTAACACATTACTTTTTAATTGACAAGAGAATATCTGAGTTTTCGAATAAGTGACACCAGTTCCCTTTCATAGGTCACTTCAATGCTGCGGTGACGTCACCACTATGGGAACACCTTCGGTGTGACGAATGTCTGAAGCCCTATACCATCCCGCCAATCCTATTGGCCAAATAGCGCGTGGCACCGCCCATGCATGCGTACGCATATATATACCTGGTGCCGCGCGCCATTTCACTCAGATTTCATTCCTTCAGTAACGAAGCGAATCTTCTGTGCCCTATTATCTCGTGTTCAACAGCGATCGTCACGAGCAGTATACTCCTCAACCGCGGACGCGATGAGTCAACGAAAGGTAGGAGCCGTATGATGGGTTATCACAAGGAGGCACTTATGAGAGGTTCGTTGCAGCCTCTCTACAGGTTCTCTCCTTGATAGCCTACGGCTACAGTATATATATATATATAAGAAAAGTTACGGACGAGCGGACAGGAGAAACGCGCCTCTCCTTCCTCAGTGAGCTATTTATGAGGCTACTCGCATGGTGGATTACGGCTCACAGCCGCCGCGTTTTTGCTAGCGGCTTGGCCGATGTTTATCTTGTTGGATTAAATCCTGCCGTGGATACGCTTCAGGATTATATACAACGAAACGCAGCGTGTTTGACGCACACGCCTTTCTTCATGTTAATATGCCAGGGACTATGCCCTTCACTGAGAGTGCTGTTGGACTGCTAATGCACATCTACCCTCTCACTGCAGTCCCCACACTCTAACTTTGACTGTCTCGCAGCAAAGGCACCTCGAGCGTCATTGAACTGAGCTATCATTCGCGCGCCCCCTCAGACACTCTGCACAATCCAGCCTTCAGAGTTTGAGGGACGGCGCGGAGGCTGGCAAAGATGGCCATCGTATGACGGTTCACACAGCCGCCGCGTTCTCGCTAGCGGCGTGGCCCGATGTTTATCTTGTTGGATTAAATCCTGTCGTGGATACGCTTCAGGATTATACACAACGAAACGCAGCGAGTTTGATGCATGCATTTTCCTTCATGTTCTCTAACATTGACTGTCTGGCAGCAAAGGCACCTCGAGCGTCATTGAACTGAGCTCTCATTCGCGCGCCCCCTCAGACACTCTGCACAATCCAGTCTTCAGAGTTTGAGGGACGGCGCGGAGGCTGGCAAAGATGGCCAGCGTATGACGGTTCACACAGCCGCCGCGTTCTCGCTAGCGGCGTGGCCCGATGTTTATCTTGTTGGATTAAATCCTGCCGTGGATATGCTTCAGGATTATACACAACGAAACGCAGCGTTGTGTTTGCCAAGGACTGTGCCCGCCTCCAGAGAGTGCTGTTGGATTGCTAATGCACATCTAACCCTGCAGTCCCCACACTCTAACATTGACTGCCTCGCAGGAAACAGCGCTTCGAGCAGCATTGGATTGAGCTGTAATGCCAAACGTTCCCTCAGCAATCCAGCTTTCAGAATTCGAGGGGCGATTCAAGGGTCCTGCACAGACGACCCATTTATGACGGCTCGCACAGCCGCCGCTTCCGCTAGCGGCAGAGCCCGATGTTCAATCTGTTGGCCTAATTCCTGCCGTGGACACGTTTCAGGATTATACACAACGAGACGCAACGGCTCTTATGCATACACTTCCCCTGTGCATGAACGCCACGAGCTTTTCGTGCCCGGACATTTTTGCAGGAAGCGGGAATTTTGAGACCGCTAGTATGGTCTCGGGCCGTGTGTGAACACTTGCCCGACAATTCTCTATGGGTGTTACGCACGATTTGTCACGGATACACCATTCAGTTTCAATAAGGCCCGCCACCTTTCCGCAGAATTCTTTCCATGGTGGCGAAACCGATGGAAATAGCGGTGCTGCGACAGGAGATGTCAACTCTGCTGAGCAAAGGGGCTATAGAGGAAGTACACCCCTCTCAGATGGAGGCAGGGTTTTTACAGCCGTTATTTTGTGGTTAAAAAGAAAAAAAAAAAAACACGGCGGATTACGACCCATTCTGGTTTTACACCATCTGAATCTTGCACTCAGGCCGAGGAAATTCAAGATTTTGATGATCATCAGGAGACTCAGGAAGTTCCTCAAATTCGCTTTAGAAGGCAAAGCGTATCAGTACTTCTCAAAGTGCATGGATGGATCTCTGGCCCCTTTGCGGCCCCAGGGTGTTCGTGTTTGAACTATTTTAGGCGATTGGCTGGTGTTAGCGCAATCGCAGACTCAAGCACACTCTCATGGGGATCTTGTGCTGAATCATTTAACAGTCTGGGCTTACGCATGGAATGTTTCACCCCGTTGTCTCCGCATCGGACGATTCCGGTGACACGGCGGTGTGTGATGTCGCTAAAACAGGTTGGAATTACTGGCGGGTTTTTTTCTGGCTCTCCAGTATTTCTGCTGATCGGCCGTCATGTGCTGCTCAGATCAGACAACACAGCGGTTGTGTATTACCTGAATCATCAGAGAGGATTATGCTCTCGCCCCCTGTGCAGGCTGGCGAAACATGTTCTTTGGTTTCAGAACTAAATTCTATCGATCCGAGCTGTTCATGTCCCCGGACGTTGGACTTCAGAGCGAATTTGCTATCCAGGCAGACTCTGGAGCAAGCGGAGTGGGGATTGCACCCCCAAACGGTGAGTCTCCTATGGCAGATTTTTGGGGAGCGAAGTGGATTTATTTGGGTCAAGCACGACTACGCATTACCCGCTTTGGTTCTCCCTATGCCCTCCAGCACCCCTGGGCTTGGATGCATTAGCCCACAACTGGCCCAGGACCAGTTTGTATGCATTTTTCCCCAATCCGTCTGATTTCGGCGGTATTATGCAGAATACGGGTGGACAGGGTGGAACAGCTGCTGCTGTTGGCTCCGCGGTGGCACACACACAGTCGTGGTTTGTGGATCTGATCAATCTGTTAGCGGGCTCTCCATGGGAGATTCCCCTCAGACAGGATTTATTATCACAAGCACAGGGACTGATTTGGCACCCGAGGCCAGATCTATGGAATCTGTGGGCGTGGCCTCTAAGCGGAGTGAGTTCATATGTCCCGGTCTTTCTGCTGAAACTACCGAGACTATACTGAATTCTAGAGCAGCTTCTACGAGACGCTTATATGCTTTCAAGTGGAGACTGTTTACGACCTGGTGTGAAACTAGTAATATGGATCCAGTTTTACTGCCCAGTGGCGTCAGTACTGGAGTTCCTTCAGGAACGTTTTTCGGATGGAGTGACACCAGCTACCCTAAGGTTTACGTGGCAGCCATTCAGCTTACCACGAATATATAAATGGTGCCTCAGTGGGCCGTCATCCACTGGTTTCTCGTTCATACAGGGTGCGTGACGGCTGAGGCCTTTCCGCCCCGTGCGAGTTCCTTCATGGGTTTTCCATTGGGTTGCATGGTTTATCAGGGCATCTGTTTGAGCCCTTGGAATTTGTTCCGGATAAATCCTGAATTTTATAACATGGACTCTGTGGCAGTATTGTTGCGACCAAGGCCTAATTATGTCCCTAGGTCGCATCTATCCCTTTCGCTTTCAGCAGGTGGTCCTGTAGGCTTTTTCCCCTGCTGTGGCGAAGTCTGGAGATCTAAGTCTTGCCCTGTGAGAGCTTAAGAGTTATTTGGATCGTACTGCCCCATGGTTGAGTCTGACCAGCTGTTGTCCGTTTGGACAAAGGAATAAAGGGCATGCGGTTACAAACAACGCATGTCCCATTGGCTGGTGGAGGCAAAATATTTAGCCTATGAGGCGCGCGGGCTCGCTTCGCCCTTAGGAGTAAAAGGTCATTCCACGAGAGCAGTGGCTTCTTCTCAAGCCTTTCTCAGTGGATCTTCTATGGATGATATCTGTGCTGCGGCAGGCTGGTCCTCACCGAGCACTTTTATCAGGTCTTACAGTCTGGATGTGAGGATGGCTCCTGGCTCCTGGCTCCCGGGTTCTCTCCGTTTGAGCAGATGCTTCCTTGGATCCCAGCTATCAGGTACGTCAGGCGTTATGGTGTAGCGTTCCCATAGTGGTGACGTCACCGCAGCATTGAAGTGACCTATGAAAGGGAACATCTCGGTTACGTATGTAACCTTGGTTCCCTGAATAGGGAACGAGATGCTGCGGTTCTGGCCGTGCCGTACCTTGATAGCATTCTTCTTCAGTCATGAAATCTGAGTGAAATTGCGCACGGCACCAGGTATATATATATATTCTGCTTTCTATTGTGCATGGGCGGTGCCACGCGCTATTTGGCCAATAGGATTGGCGGGATGGTATAGGGCTTCAGACATTCGTCACACCGAAGGTGTTCCCATAGTGGTGACGTCACCGCAGCATCTCGTTCCCTATTCAGGGAACCAAGGTTACATACGTAACCGAGATGTTACTTTTTTTTCCCATTTATTGACCGAAAGCTCTCCTGTCCCCATGTTGAGTGAAATCGGGAGTGAGATGTTATTTTAGTTCTAGAATAAATGTGAACATGCATTAAAGGGGTGGTAAAACGCGGTTTTTCGAAGGCTTGATTGTGTTTGTGGGGTGCACTATAACATGTGTTCATGCTTTGTTTTTTAAAAAATCGCATTATTTTTCATATATTTTACCTTTACTCTACACTGCTCTGTCCCTCCTTGTAAAACGGTCGAATGGTTTCCGGGTTCTATGAAGCCAGTCCCACAAAAATAGCAATGGGCTCAGATTGGTTAGCTGGCCCAGTGTGTTGTGATTCGCTAACCGCCTAGAGCACGTTTTTCGGTAACGTCACGCCCCTTAACTTTACCAGTTGTCTGTGCTTTGGTGGTATTAGAAACAATGGCGTCAATAAAACCATACCAATTTGAGCCCGAATCGGACCCAGAAAATTTTAATGAAGATGAACGAGCAGAACCTGTTCAAGAACGGCGTTTAAATGACGTTTCAGAATGGTATGTTTTTGTTGTTGATATCTAATACTTTTTTAGATACGCTGTAATTTAATTGTACTAATTATAATAGTTGATGTTTAATTTATAACAATAATAAGTGTTTGTCTATTAACAAAAGTGTATTCAAGAACCTTTTTTATTTAAAAAATATATATATATTATTAGGTGTAGGCCTACATGTAATAACTGTGCAAAAATGCCAATTGAAGAGGAAAACATCTGCTGCAAAGAAATACAGAAGGTAGTGTAATAAGCTGGTACCAAAATTATGCATAACGTGTTAATAGTTCTGTATAATTCTTTTTTCATATTTAAAAGATGAACATAGGTTAATTGTACAGTATGTTCTCATTGTCTTACATTACGGTTTAGGTTGTAAAACAAATGATGGAGGTTCCAGACCCTCCTAAATGTATGGTTGAGCATCCAGGTTTTGAACCAAACTGCTTAAATCCGTATACTTTGCAAAATATCAATAATATTTACAGAGCCGACTATGGACCAGTGAGACGCAGAAATGAAGAGGAGTAAGTATTTATTAAATTTTATGAAATTATGTTGTGTAAAAGAACATAAATAAAAGACGTTAGATACAAAATATATATATTTACACAAGACATGTTATTCAAAAGACAAAAACTAATCAAAATATACATTTTTATCAAACATATTTTCAAATCACATATACATGTTTCCAATATACCACTGGTTTTATACACAATATTGAGGTTTTCTATTCCTGCCATAGGCGTTTCCGTTATCTGGCCTATCGCAGCTTTGTCAACTGGTGCTGGGGCTACCTAGGACGTAGTGTGAGGGTTGTCATCCCCTCATGTGTTGTTAACTGGATCCGTCTACAGTTTCCTGATCCAGCGGCACAGTATGTTGGGTTCCGGCCACCCCTCGACTGAATCGTGACACAGGCTGGGCAATCACCTCTTCTTTGGAAGGTTTTTCATACTGTGATGACAGAGGAGGTGGAATGGGGATTGCATGCAGCTCTTCCGCATATGGCTTGGAGTCCACAAAGACTTTATGTAACAGAAGGCTCATAAGGTCATCGACATAGTCTGTAAAAAACAGAATACTGAGTCACTCTATGGTTTTACATAATTACTGATAAATAATCTACCTTTGTTTTATAATTAACATTTGTGTAATATTTATAAATATTTTTTGTAAGCTTATATTTATTTTATTATAGCTTTTTTTTATATTATTGTTAATAAAACAAACTTACTGTATGTTGGTTCTATTTTCACTGGCTTTGCTGTGCATTCCCCTTTTTTGGACTTTGGAAAAATGATCTTATACACAGCCTGTCCTTCAGTTGTTGTTGCCTGCTCACGGTTAGCATTTTCATTATAGTGCATTGCTGCAACATACAGCCTGTAATCGGTGCACAATCCATAAAATATGAAAAGATTAGTAGACTGTGTTGTGACAAATAAACAAACAATTCAGAATAAGAGACAAATGTTCAATCAATGATTATAATGGTTTCTTTCTTGCAAGAAAGGCTCACAGTCGCACAGTCAGTCAAGAGAATGTGAGTGCTCGACAAGATGGGAGGCTTTATAGCTCTTTATATCTCTGCTACTCATAACATAGATAACATACTGTAGGGCCACAGACAAGGCTCCTAACCTATTTAACCTTTTTCTTACTTATTAGGAAAGAACATTATTTATTATAGGGAAAGATCATTAATATTAATAAAATAATGAATAAAAAAAACATTTCCATAACAATTGTTAGAAACAATGCTTATAAATATTACTGAATATGTCAAAGATTATTACCTGCACAACATTCCTATGAAAGGGAAAATCACGTTCTTTGGGGCAAAACGCAAAATCAGACTGTGGAAAGCCTCCAGTGATGACGTCTGAAAGTTGTGGCTGAGCTTTTCTATATCCTTGAGAACTCTCTTGTTGTATAATAGCTTTTCCACTTTATGGAGTGCTATTGATCCTGTAACCAAAAAGGTAAAATATGAAGAAAATCTCAAAATTTTACTAGTTTACTGTCATTTTATTGTCATTTGTCTCTCTATACAGTCATACCTGGTTGGATCCATTTTTTTGGATCCCTGGAAACTTTGTCTGGGTGTTCACACTTGGGGAAGAGGTGGTTCTCATGAACATGTACATTTTGGATGTGGTTCTGCAGTGAATTCCACTTCGCCACCTTTTCTGGCCCAGACTCAGAGGAAATCGCACTCCAGTAAACATGGTTTTTGATGCTGTGCAACCATTTTTTCAGCACCTCACAGTCCTTCATTTTTGAAAGTTTGTCAAGTTTCTTAGATAAACCTGTACAAAGTAAAAGCTTGGTTGTACAATCATTATTTCAAGATAATCAAATTAACACAAAAATAAAAATGTACATGTTAGGTTGAACAATTAACTGAATAAGAATCAATTAATAATACAAAGATAAATAATTACCTTTCTCAAAGTGCCACACGTCATAGAACTGAGTGATATTGCGGTCCCTCAGGTACTTCTGAATCTGCGGATGGCGATCGGTGACGATGTAGTCAACAGCTAAACCATTAGACTCGAGCTTATCGAGACAACGCTTCAATCCCTCCTTTTCCATATGATAACTTCCACCAACCTCGTTGCTCTGTTGTTGGGTACACAACATTTCAAATGTATAAACAGAGTAGAGTATAAACAATAACAGATAAAAGAAAATGTAACATTTTTTTTAAATGCTTAATTACTAACCTGAACTAGTTGAAGATCCAGAATTTTGTTGGTTTCCATGTGCATAATGGTGTAGCTGCCAAATTTTGCTGCGTGTCCTATTGTAAACATCATAATCATATATAGAACATTACTGAGAACATCAGTATCATAATATTTTAGGAAAACTCAAAGACTATAAAATAAACGGCGTGATTTATTTTAATATACTGTAAACGTACCTGGCGTGTCAGCACGCATATCTCCAGCCACAGCAACATTTCCTCCCTCTTGCAGCTGTCTTATAAGATTCAGTTGATCTTGGTTCCACTTGTGTATTATGGTAGGCTCAATGAAATTCCTGGCATGAATCCTAAAAGTTACGAAATGCATCATCTGGAGCTTCATGGCCTTGAAAATCTATTAACATAGAAATCATACAGTACATACATACTGAAACAACACAGTATTTTTTTGTGAATTTTATTGTAATTGTAATACCTTCTCTAGTTTTTTAAAAGATCCACCGGTAAAATACGTTGCAGCAGACAATAGCAGGTTTCCAAGTGGGGTACTCCCTACAATGGGCTGGCTCTGCCACTGTCTGTAGTAGTTACACTTTTCACAAAGCTGGGTGAATGCAACAAAAGTCCCCCTTCGTCTGCTCTGGACAACACACTTTGTCTTACAAATTGGACAGGACACAAACAGCTCTCGAAGACAGCTTTCAAAAACAATGTATTTGTTATCGCTGTGGTCGGGCTGTGGATCCATCCTAAGGCAATATAAAAAGAATAAATATTGGGAAGTTGCTTTCATGTTTTATATATTTTTTTAAACACAAATGTATTGGTAAAAAAGTGTGTAAATATGTATTTATATCTTACGCCAATTCTGATTCTTCAGTAACAACAGAATCTGGGTTATATGTGGAATCGGTGGGTTCGACATTTAATTCTGATTCTTCTTCCTCATCCAACACCAGACGAGGTCTCTTACTGGGCCTGAAGACTGAGCCCCTTACTGGTGTTGAAGACAGCTGCACATCAGGAAACATGTCAGTTGTTTGGGTGCCCACATCATGACCATAATATGTTGCCTGAATGCCTACAAGTAAAAAAAAAAAGTAAAAAATACAATTACTCATAACCATCTGTCATGCTATTACAATTTTTTTACAGTGAGAAACATAAGCCACTTTCTAATACACATAAGTTTCAGTAGCCGGTATAACAATTATAATAAAAAAAGACAATATGTACTAGAACTGCATATGATAAAGTAACACAAACACATTTAATGTCTGTATTTCATACATTTGCTCCTTAAGTGGAAACTGCTCGATGTACCCATTGAAAGTTGTGTGCCCACTGATCGCATCTTTGGCTTTATCTCTGTGGCTACAGTTTCGGTCTCTATAGGGTCTGACTGACATCCAACTTCATGAAGTGTAGATGTAGTGGGGAGCTCTTGGGAACTCGAACCATGCTGAGATGTTGTCTGTAAGAAATAATGACAATATGTAATCAATGATCAAATTACAGCTTAAAACATACATTTGACATGTAAAATAGTAGGAAAAAATTAATTACTGGATAATAATCATTGGACCACAAAAAATAAGCTTCATAAGCAAGAATTTCATATAATTGTTCTAACAAATTATATTAGTCCTCAAAGGGATTTTTTTGATTAAAGAGTGAAGATCTATAGTAATCGGTACTGAATGGAATCGTTACTTTTGTATTTTTAGAACGCTTATAGCCAAATATCTGTCGCTATAACTATTAACCCAAAACGAACACTAAACATTGGATTTACTATAGTAGCCAAATCAAACACAGAACCATGTTTAGCATGCCTGCAGATAAACAAACATGTAGATAAACAATACATAAACGCTCTAATCAAATAATAATATACACTAATTCCAAGTTCGCTGTTGAGATTAAGAAAAAAAAGTTTGTAACGTTAACGTTAGGGGTTTGTCGAATGCATGAATGAACATTTAACAAACTGGTTTGCTGAGCCAAACAGCGTTGTTATTTGTTCACTTCCTTGATACAATGTACAATAAGCAATACAAACTATTAGAGTAAAACACATCGACGAAAAATAAGTCATACTTACAGGTTGTGGCCCGTAAACAGCTTCTGTTTTTAAAGTTGGAACTGCTCCATCTTTCAGGACAAGCCGTTGGGCGAATCCTGCATTGTACTCGCGAAGATTGTGGAAGCTTTCCTCCGTGAAATGTGCAGCACAGAGAGCGAGATTTGGGTAATAATTTTGAGGGACCGAGTTAAAAATAAATTTTAACCATTGATCCCTAACTTCCCCGTCCCTAGGAAGGCTGAACAAAGTGGACCTGCAATCCGGATGAAAATAACAGCGTTTCGTCGGCATCGCGGCAATGACACTCCAGCATACAACAACTCTTCTCAATCTCCACAGCAATATAAAATGGCCTCGCTCCCCACCCCGCCCCCTAATTTATTATTCTCGGAGGAGGGGTTTTGGACTTAGTGACGTCAGCAACCCTGGAGGAATGTCGTGTAGTCCCTGTCTACCGGCCGTTTGCTGTAGTCCTTAGAAATTGATTTCTTTAAAAGTAAATATCTCCCTTTGCTTAAAACTTTGAACGTTGTAACTTTGCAGATGTTGTTAATGCTCAAACAGGAACATTACACACTAGCTAAAGTTAGAAAAGTGAAATCGTGTTTTATCACCCCTTTAATTCTACAAAATTAAATTCAGTCACACACACACACACAAACAGATTTAGTTTCCCTCAAAACTAATAAAAACAATTAAAAGCAGCTCAGACTATGACTCAAAGCTGCATTAGTTAAATATGTTAAATAATAGATATCCTTTATGTATTTAATCCCATTTTATTAACCAATTTACTGCTGAACTTCGATGGTCCAATTAAACAAAATAAACTAAAATTTGTTCTTTTTTTATTGCTGAAGGCTGTTGTACTTTCTTCTGCTGCTTTCTATTGTACAGTAGTTAAAACAGAATACATGAAATTATTTCAAATATTCTCGTTATTTGGTTCTGATGTGTTGGATTGTTTAAAATGACTGAATACACACAGATTTACCCAGCAGTTTTTAAGATGGTGAAATTCTGAGTTTCAGTCTTTTATGTAATTCTGTATGTCTTTTAGTAATGAAAATACAGAGAATAGTTGATGAATCAGGGAGATTTTCTCTTTGACCCTGACTTTTGTTTTCATCTTTGTTTTAAAAAAGAAAGTGGTAATTCTGAAAAGGTCAGGATATTGAGATGTACCCTCGTTCCTTCCAAGATAAAACTGATAACACACACTTCACCTTTCTAACATTAGTCTCATTAAAAGATTATTCATAAACCTGCTAGGGAGGGACTGATATTTCACATTATGCCACGCTGCAGTGGGTAGGCAGTTAACAATGCACATATAAAATAAATAACTGAAAGATTCATACAAAAAAATTGTTTACAAACACAAAAATTCTGATTTGTATGGGATGAAATATTCTACCTTACTCCCTTTACCAGAGCCTGCTTATACAACACACATCATGGAAGCACACACTCAAAGCACGAGACTGGACAGTGTAACCCAGAATAAGACACACGGTTTAATACAAATAATGAAAGAAAAATAATGAAAATACAAAATCAAAGCATACACATACAATCCGTTTCAACATTGTAATGACAACCCAATAAATGTATTAAAAATACAAATCAAAAATCAGTAAGTTCGAAACGTTGTTGCCCTCTTGACTCATCCAGAACATCCTCTGCATCCACAGTGAGTGCACTCAATGATACGACCCTAAGAAAACAAAACCACAAATTAGGAACAGTGGCACATTTACATTTAGTCATTTAGCAGACACTTTTATCCAAAGTGATTTAACAATGGAAGCAATCAAAATCAATAAAAGAGCAATGATACACAAGTGCTATAACAAGCCTCAGTTAGCTGAGCCTGTACACATAGCAAGGTTTTATTTATTTATTATTATATAATAAATAAAAAGAAAACAGAAAAAATAGAAAAAGAGTAGAGCTAGCTAGTGGTAGAGGCTTTTTTGCTTTTGTTAATTGTATAATAAATAAAAAGAATACAAAATATTAGAGAAGCTAGTGTTAGTTAGTTTTTTTTTTTTTTTTTAAACAAGCAGTTAGTGTATTTTTTTTAAAGGCATACGTTAAGTAATGGGACAGATTTTGGATGGAACTTTTTTTTTTTTTTTTTTTTACATGTGACGGATGTATTCGACTGAGTAAATTAAACTACTTGCATGACTTACCACTTCGAGCTTGCCCTTGGGAACTCTGCAGATGCAGTTTGTCCCGAAGTTTGTGTCACGCGTCTGAATGCACCGCAGACAGCACAGATTTTCATAGCCCTGTTTTTTCCATTTGGCAATCAGATTCTTGTCTGCATAGCCCTCTCTGATGCAATATTCATAAAGCTCTGCGAAAGAAGCTCATAAAAGTTAACAACTCACCTAGAAACAAACGGTACAAAAGACTGCACCCACCCCCACACCTCGACTGATGGCCTTCCTCTTGTAGAAGAGGTCGAAGATGTAGCGGCTGCGCTGGTGATGAAGTCTGAAGATCGGCCAGAGAGACTCGACCTTCCGCTTGCCCTCGTGAGGATCGGTCTCAACTGAAAACACCGCAGCAGTTTATAAACATCGGAACACATTCACAATAAAAGCTAAATAAAAACAGTACATTTTCTCATTCTAAATAAACGAATTAAACGTGTGAATATTGATGTTAACTACACTAACATTCATCCTGACTGATTAAACATCCCAAACAAACAATCGCCTCGTTAGCTTTATAGCTAACGTTAGTTTCTAGCTTGCTGAACGAACCTTCGCGCATTTTCTGGTCCAGCTCGTCAAGAGTCGGCTCTATGAGCTCCCAGCCATCTGGAGGTGGTTTCCTACTCCTTTTCACCTTAGGCATTATGTTATTTAAACAATAAACGATCGCCTCAGTTATTTATCAACAGCGAGCCGCTTCACGAAGAACTGCCCGATGTCTGTCGCCGAGCGGGTGACGTCACTCCGAGGGTCCTTTCAGTGTGAGTCGTCACGTCAACGAGCTGTCTTTGTTCTCACACATAAAACACAAACTATACTTATTTCCAGCCTTGTTTTCAATTGCTAAAGCGGAATGCATTAAATCATGACTATTTCACATATCAGCGATAGTTTTATTATGGTGAAGCTGCGGTGTTATTCTATCTTCCAGCATATTGCATCAGGCTAGGTGTCCGATCGAGTGCCTGAATTTAAATATAGGACCAGCTGGCTATATGCTAATCGATGACTGTACCTACTTAATCGTGGGATTTTGTATTTGCTTTAGTTACTGTATCGCCCCAGAGCCAAATCAAACCACGTAACTATAATTAATTGCTGCCGTTCAGTCCGTTGTCTAGAGCTGGATACGCGCGCATGTGGCGAAGTGTGGCAACCTGATATGACATAATTCATAACTACCACGCTTTTGTTGTGACTTCGAGTGTGCTTTAGTCGACTGTTTTTGTTTTTATATCCAGTCAAGTTTAATCTTCATCATGCCTAAAGGGGGTAAGGGATCGTTTGTTGTGTATGTTGTGGCTGTCAGAGCCTGGTCTTATGATTGACATTATATACTGTCTGGGTGTTTGTACGTTTAAACTACGTCTTCTCTGTTATCAGCATATTTTCATTTGTAACAATGTTATTAGAAAATGATCTGCTTTTATTTTTATTTATTTGTATTTTTTAGGGAAAAAAGGTGGCCATAAAGGTCGCATGAGAACTTACACAAGTCCCGATGAAATAGATGCTCAAATGAAAGAAGAAAAAGAACGAAAAAAGGTAAGTTTTATTGAAGATTCATACAGATATATGACAAATATTAAGCAACATCAAGCAACAGCATTTAAGTTGGGCGTTTAAAAAAAAAGAGATTAAAAAAAAATGAAAATTCACTTAAATTTTTTTTATTAATCCCACTGCCAACAATTAATTAATGTATATGTTTAATTTCTTTAAAAAAAAGTAATAGCATTTTTAATCAACATAATCATAACAGTGATAATTTTTAACACTCCAGTGAAACAACATTTCGCTCAGGTGATGAAAGGCAGACGTCTCCAATAATTTAGTCCACTTAATTAAACCCCGTCCTTTTGTTACAGTCAGCTGCACGCTTGCATTCAGACTGCTCTCCATCCAGTCCAGTCGATATTTTTAATTTTTTCACTTCAACCACTCTCTGATTCAGTGCCTATACGCATGTCAAATTAGCTAAACAGATTCATCGCTGCATGTGCTGATGGTTTATTTTACACTGTAGAAGGAAGAAGAAGAAGGTGCAGCAGTAAACGACAATCAGAGCGAGGACAAACTGACAGCGTCAGGTTCAGAGGACAGTGACGATGAGGGGTCTGAGGTAAGTTTTCTTTTAGACTGATGACGAGTCCATGTTCCTGCAGAGCTGTCAACCTACTTATAGATCCATTCATCTGAGACGACTGTGGTGGGACGTAGACATTCAGCCAAGTGTCAGACATGCTCTCACTCAGTCTAATGGGTCTGACATGCTCTTACTCAGTCTCATTAATGTGGAATCTTATTGAGTGGAGCAGAGCATTGCTTTTTGATTAGTCACTCAGTCACTGTGTTTGTAATGTAGGAAGTATATATATATATATATGTATATATATATGTGGGATGTCACACTCACTGTCATCTGATGAATGTACTGTAGGCTGGCGGTACTTCAGCAGATGTTGTATCAAATAATGCGGTCAAGTTCCAGCATGAGCTTTTGTATGAATGCACAAAATGCCTATATGGAAACAAACTGATCTCTTGTCTCCATCAGTTTAATTTCATTATTATTATTATTTACTTGTATAGTATTTATTAATGTCTTGAATTAGCTTCTTATTTTTAAATTTAAATGTGTCTACATTTTAGTAATTTTGTCACATTTCTTTGTTGTATTTATTAGTTTTTTTATATTTCTATTTAGCTTTTTTTTTACTTTAGTTTTTATTACTTGTAGTACTTCAGCTTAAACTTATTTTATTTCAGTTAGTTACAAGAGCATTTATCATTTTCATTTCAAGTTTCATTTCAAATTTTTCATTTAATATTTGTTATTTTTGAAAATGTTTTAATGGGGTCATGAACTGAAAAACCAAAATTCCCTTGATCTTTCCTTGACATATAAGAGGTAATTTAACTTTAAAAACATCCAGTAAGTTTTAGAACTCAAAATGTTCCCGTTAGTTTAAAAACAGTTTATATTGAAGGCCAAAACATCAGCTTGTGGAATGTTCTACTCTTTGATGTAATAGTGTGGATAAGCTCCGCCTCTGCAGAAGAAGATCAACGCCTGCTTCTACATCGCTCCCTGTTTAGCCCCGCCCACTGATTCATGCATATAGTGTTTACAAGAGAGGTGAAAGCGCAGGTCTATGCAGAAACCAAAACAATTAAAAAGGCTGTGATGATGAAAACAAGACGATGTGCAGTGCCAAGCTGTGGAAAAACTATATTTGCATTGCCTTCCTTCTGATCCCAACATTAGGAAAGAGTGGAAGAACTTTGTTTAATGAAGATCAGGACGGCGTCAGTAAGAAATTCACTTCATCACAGCAGCATCCATCTGTGAAAGATGTAGGCTGTCAAACACACAACTATTAGCCAATCACAGCAGTGAGAGTTTACTTCTGAGAGTCTACAATCTGTCACACCTGTTCAAACAGAGCATTCTGATGAGGGAGGTTAAAAACAGGAAGGAACCCTTTAAGTTTTAGTTTCAGTTAACAATAACAACACTGATCTCTGTTTTGTCACAGAAAAGAAAGGGAGTTGAGGGCTTGATAGAGATTGAAAATCCCAATCGAGTCGCCCAAAAAGCAAAGAAAGTCACAGACATAGAACTTGAGGCTCCCAAACAGCTTTCCCGAAGAGAAAGGTAAGAGACACTGGGGTGAGTGCAGCTAACAACATTTTCCTTCAGCTACTGCATACCATCTCATTATTTACCTTCATGTTATGTCACAGTTTTTGTCACTGCTAGACATCTAGACACGTGAATCTGTCCCTTCTCTACTCTTTCAATAAGTTTCTTTTCATATTTCAGAGAAGAGATTGAAAAGCAAAAGGCCAAGGAGAGGTATATGAAAATGCATTTAGCAGGAAAGACAGATCAAGCTAAAGCGGACCTCGCTCGACTCGCCATTATCAGAAAGCAACGTGAGGACGCTGCACGGAAAAAAGAGGAGGAAAGGAAAGGTAAATTGTCCGCATTAGTTGATGTTGTAGAGCAACTTGTGAAAATGTCTCGCTGGCAATCAGAGATTCATTATTGTATTCTTCTTTGTCACTTTAGCAAAAGAAGCAACGCAGGCAGCAGCAGCAGCGGCTAAAGGACTACATACGTTGTCTCTCAAATAATCCAAATAGTGGATTCTTAGAGGTTTTGATGCATTTGTGGACAGTATACGATGATATTGACAATGTTATTTTTGAAGACGAAGCAAAAGATAATGTGGTATGCTATAACACAGCGTTCCATTGAACAGGAATATATCAGAGTATATTAACCCAGAAAGCAGCCTTTTAATTGTCCAAATAAAATGCCTTTGTGAGAGCCCTGATGCTGTCACTGAAGTGGCTAAATCTTAATGCTTGCTTTCACTCAGTGATATTAGAAATACAGACATATTTATTAATATATTAACATATTGCCACATGTAGCTGAGTCAGTTTTGCAGTCTCATTTTAAAGGATTATTGTAAGGATAAACACGTAATAATCTGTCCTCAGATGTAAAGGACCTCGTGTATTTAGAGTGATGTTCTGATGGTATTCTCTTCTTCAAATAATGTAAAGAATAACATGCACCAATAAAATGTCAGAACGTTTTTTTTTGAAAATGTATTTGCATTATATTGTCAACTGTTTTGTGTATCTCACTAGTATTATTGTGAACCTTAAGAACTGTTTTGATTTTTAAGGTGCAGTTTTGTACTTCAGCACATTTTTTATGCAAAATGTTGTAGTTGTTAAATGTACTGACAGTCGGTATTTTTTTTTTTGAATGCATAAGAAACATTTGGTCAAGTTAAAAAAAAATAATAAAAAAAAAAATAATAATAATATATATATATATATATATTGTTACATATATTAGTATTATCGTATTGGACACTCCATACCGTTGCTTTCCAAGTCCCAGAAAAGCCCAGGGTGACTGTAGCATGTATATGAGATATGAACAAAAAGGGTATGTAAAAAAAAAAAAAATGCCGAAAACAGAAGAAAAAGGAAAATGTGCTCTCTGTATGTATCACGTATGGAAGCATATGGGTAGCATTATTCAATTTGGAATGTAATATTCAAAATGACAATGCAATATGTAAAATGACAATGCATTTCTGTATTTACATTTACATTTTCCAATACATTTGTGCAACGTTTGGTGCAAAATGAAATAACACAATTTTCATTTGCCATTTCATACACCAGTTTTAATATGTAAAATGAATACTAATTGTAACGCTTTGTAAGTTGCAAAATTAAAATGAAAATGTATTACAGAAATGATTAGATATGTCTAACATGTTCAAGCAAAAACTGTGGCAAAATTATAATTTAAATGCTATTTTTCTCAAATGCATTAACACTCACAGTCAAGACACTTACGATTGCATTTTCATTCAATGTCCCGCAATGAATGTAGCAAAATTCAATGTGCACATTGAAAATGCATTCCGAGCCGATCACGTGTCCGCCCCCTTGCGCCATGTCAATCACTGCGTGAACAAGGCGGGGCTTGCAGAATGTCAGAGACTCAAGAGGATTCAAGTGAGAGAACATGGACAAGACAGTTGGTCAGTGTACGTTTTTATCATTTCGGTTTATGGCTTCAATATTTCATTCGCACTTGTGGGCGGAGCTGAAACGCTGCTTTCATCTGATTGGTCGAATCGCTCAACCTTCAGCTCGTCTTTAAATTCTTTCAGGCAGAATAAGAGTCAGTGCGAGTGAAGCACTGTAATGTCTGAAACTACACTCACTGTTAATTAGCATAATATTTGAATCAGATGTAGCTGGGCACATAATTCGTGCTGCTGAGACCTGCAAATTATTTCTAGGTTGTAGTATTGTATGAATATTGTCCCACTGATAAATACAGTGCAAATAGTTCTCTCTCTTTGGATAAAAGTGAAGTGGAAATAAAAATCAATAATAGACTGAACAGTTCCATGTCTGTAACATTTAGCACTCTCATATTTTAAGTCATAAGGCACTAGGTATGTGTGTGTGACATTAATAAATAATTGTAAAAATTAATATAGTTACATTTCTAAATAAAAATAGTAAAATTAGTTCTATGCTGCTCAGTGCTCCTGTAGCCTACCCCAGAGCGCCCTCTCGCGGCTGTAGACGGTAATGTTTTCTCTTGGTTCTGAATAAATGCGACTTATATATGTTTTTTTCCTTGTCATGACGTATTTTTGGACTGATGCAACTTATACCGAAAAATATGGGTAACATTATTATTATTATTTATTATGAGAGTAATTGACACAGACTAGAACTTTATTGTTTCACCAAATTCAGCTCAGATCTTCAGACTCGTCTGACTCGTGTTGCTGTATAACTGGCCAGACTTACCTTCCCAAAAAATCCTATTTAAAACTATATTTATTTCCACTTCACTGTTATCCAATGAGACAGAACTATTTGCACTGTTTTTATCAGTGGGACAATATTTATACAATACAGTATACAACCTAGAAATAATTTAACGGGGTCTCTTGCAAGTCGCAGCAGCACGAATTATGTGCCCAGCTACATCTGATTAAAATATTATGCTAATTAACAGTGAGTGTAGTTTCAGACATTACAGTGCTTCACTCGCACTGACTCTTATTCTGCCTGAAAGAATGAAAAGACCGAGCTGAAGGTTGAGCGATTCGACCAATCAGATGAAAGAAGCATTTCAGCTCCGCCCACAAGTGCGAATGAAATATTGAAGCCATAAACCGAAATGATCAAAATGTACACGGACCAACTGTCTTGTCCATGTTCTCTCACTTGAATCCTTTTCTTGAGATTTGAGTCTCTGACCTTCTGCAAGCCCCGCCTTGTTCACGCAGTGATTGACGTGTCGGGAGGGGGCGGACACGTGATCGGCTCGGAATGCATTTTCAATGTGCACATTGAATTTTGCTACATTCATTGCGGGACATTGAATGAAAATGCAATCGTAAGTGTCTTGACTGTGAGTGTTAATGCATTTAAGAAAAATAGCATTTAAATGATCATTTTGCCACAGTTTTTGCTTGAACATGTTAGACATATCTAATCATTTCTGTAATATATTTTCATTTTAATTTTGCAACTTATAAAGCGTTAAAATTAGTATTCATTTTACATATTAAAAATGGTGTATGAAATGGCAAATGAAAATTATGTAATTTAATTTTCATTTTGCACCAAACGTTGCACAAATGTATTGGAAAATGTAAATGTAAATACAGAAATGCATTGTCATTTTACATATTGCATTGTCATTTTGCATATTACATTCCAAATTGAATAATGCTACCCATATGCTTCCATAATCACGCCTTTCGTTGTGGAAGGGGCAGGAGATCGATAAGCCACGCCCCGCATCGCGCTGATTTGTCTACAAATTTCGCGGACTTTGACACGAGGAAACCTAAAAGAAAGTTTTCACATAAAGCAATTTGGGGCGAACCACTAACCACATTTGTAAAGGTAAGTAAAAGAAGACTTTCATTCTATATATCACATCTGTATAGATAAACACTGTTTAAAGCTTAGGTAACGTAAAGCAAACGGTAGTGGATCAAATCCAAACCTTGTGACTCTGCATGTGCTCCACAGTCTCGGTCGAAGAATGTTTTAATATGTTACCGTTGTTGTGCAAATAGGTGCATAAAGAGTACGCACAAATTGCCATATGACACCTGCATGTCAAATAATCACATTGTTTTCGTTATTATAATGTAAGCATTTGTCCCTTAGCCACACGTTGTTTGATATGTAACAGTTACAGGATGTATTTCGCGGGAAAAAATGTAGCCCTAATGGCAGTAGTTCCGGTTTGTTTGTCAATAGCTGCAAATCTAAATTTACCTTTTCAAAGTTCTCGACCAGACGTGGAAAAACATCTGCTAGATCAGTGAGAGAAACATAATCAAAGTTTGTTTGGTAATCTGAGCTGGCAGCTGTTGCATCACTTGATGGACAGCTGAGCACTGTTGTTTACATACTGTTACAGTTTTTATTAATATTCTACATTACCTTTTACTCGTGGTTTTAATTTAGTTCCCGTGTGCTTTTAATTTGCGTTTTAGCCATTTAAAAAATATGTATATATTTCCCTTCATTAATTTTAGTTTTTAGTAATTGTAGGACTTTTTACTGTTTTATTTCAGCGTTATTTGA
This sequence comes from Carassius carassius, assembly GCF_963082965.1. Lineage (NCBI taxonomy): Eukaryota > Metazoa > Chordata > Actinopteri > Cypriniformes > Cyprinidae > Carassius > Carassius carassius. The sequence goes on along the minus strand of NC_081755.1, from coordinate 37,637,827 downwards.
CTTAAAACCGATGACTGGATATCAGTCTAAGCAAATTCATACTACGCATTTGATCCAAGGATACTCTGTTAAAGAGATCAAGTACATTAATACTATCATTACAAAATATGTAACCCAGTGTATACAGTTTGTTTTGCATATGGGGGGGTCTTCTAACTGTTTTTTCCTCTAGAGAAAATAAACTATGGCACAGATCAACGGCCATAACAATAAAACATGGGAATCTCATAACAAGATGATGCTGGAGCCTCTGAGCACAAATGATCCTGAGGTACGTCAGCCTCGAGACCCAATGCAGTGAACCATGAATGATATTCTGCTGTGCAAACCTTTTTGTTTTGACTAGTTGTGGGGGCTATGATGAAATCTGCTCTCCTAGACTCTGATCTGCCTTGTGACATGCAGCTTTAGCCTAGCCTTGCTCGGCTGAAGTTTGATTTATATCACAATGAATATATAAATATTTCTGTGTGCACTAGGTCTTTAACATAATAAAGAAGGAAAAGAAGCGGCAGACGTATGGATTAGAGCTCATTGCCTCTGAGAACTTCACTAGTCGGGCTGTTTTGGAGGCTCTGGGCTCCTGCATGAACAACAAGTACTCTGAAGGGTATCCTGGTCAGAGGTGACTATTGTGTAATTACATTTTATGTACTAGTACAGTACAATTTTATGTTGTTGTGCATGTCAATAAGATTTACACTGTGCACATAGACATTGTGCTTGTGCATTTAATGCTTGTTTAAATTCAGACTTTGTTTGATGTTATCAGGTATTACGGAGGCACGGAGCATGTGGATGAACTGGAGCGTTTGTGTCAGGAACGAGCTCTCAAGGTGTACGGCCTGGACCCGGAGAAATGGGGAGTCAATGTTCAGCCTTACTCTGGTGGGTTTGTTTCTGTGTCACTAGACTGTTGCTGAAAGGGATGTTGAAACGTATGAAACATTAACTCAAGCGCACATTATTTTTTTTTCCTCAGGGTCACCTGCGAACTTTGCCGTATACACAGCCATAGTGGAACCTCATGGGCGCATCATGGGCCTCGATCTTCCTGATGGGGGCCATCTCACCCACGGCTTCATGACTGACAAAAAGAAAATCTCAGCCACTTCCATCTTCTTTGAGTCCATGCCGTATAAGGTGACCTCGCCATTACAATCAACATCGTGGTGAACTCTAAACTGAAGTCATGGGAAAACTGACATATTTGTAATTTGGCTAGAGGGTCATAGTTGAGGGTTAAACATTTAAGAATTTTTTTTCTGTTGTCTACATAATGGCAAACTTGTTACCACTGTCTAATTGCATATCTGTAACCAGAAAAGTAACATGGGCAGAATTTGCATCATGCCGAGTGATTTGGTGAATGATGCCTTTGTGAAAAACGATTCCAGGACTACTTTAATGTTTAACAGTACCGCCTTCAGAATGTGTGACCCTTCAACAGTTTGAGTGGTGCGTTCTAATTGATGATCCTAGTTTCAAATTGATCAACCTGCCCCACAACATGTTTAGAGTAAATACTAGGGCACAGAAAACCCTAATGCTGAGACAGCACTGGTGTGTTAAACCTGTATTTCTTTGTTTTTGTTCAGGTCAATCCAGAAACTGGGTACATCGATTATGACCGTCTTGAGGAAAATGCTCGTCTTTTCCACCCGAGACTAATCATTGCAGGTCAGTGCTGTTTCTTAGAACATCTGAGGATTGTTTTTTTTTATCTGGAATATGTAAAGCATTTATAATGTAATTAATATCATTAATAAAAATAAATAAATTAAATCTTACTTGAAAACCCTTTGTTCAACTATCCGTTGTTTTAATAGTGCTTCATAAATTATTTGGAGGAAAAAAAAGAATGCCAACAACAACGGAAACTGATTTTTTTTTTTTTTTTAAGTTATTACATTTTATGACCACCAGTTATACCTGAAAATTGACCTCTTAATCTGATTTCATTTTTTTTTTTTTCTTATTTTTTTATGATTTTTATGATTTTGCAAAAATAAGTCATTGCTGCTCTGATGGGCTGGTTGGAGAATAATAATAATAAAAAATAAAAGTAATTCAACATCAAAAGAAATGACAAACATCACCATTAAGGTCTCTGTGCACCATTGTCAAGGCACCAGCTGTTATTCCCGTAACCTGGACTACAGTCGCCTGAGGAAGATTGCAGATGAGAATGGAGCGTATCTTCTGGCAGACATGGCTCACATCAGTGGTTTGGTGGCAGCAGGAGTCGTGCCGTCTCCGTTTGAGTACAGTGACGTTGTTTCCACCACCACTCATAAGACCCTGAGGGGCTGCAGGGCAGGGGTCATTTTCTTCAGGAAGGGTGAGTTCAGTGTGAGATCACCTGCTGTTATACTCAATCTAGGCTATTGACAGCACTGTCACTCCTGTGAATTTCAGGAGTTCGTAGTGTTGATGCAAAGACAGGCAAGGAGACCCTGTATAACCTGGAGAGTCTGATTAACCAGGCAGTGTTTCCTGGACTGCAGGGCGGCCCTCACAACCATGCCATTGCAGGTAAGAACTGACGTCCTCCATGTGTTTAGGTAAGGTGAGCTGAGATAAGATAAGTTGAGATAGTTATATGAGGTCAGATAAGGTTAGGTAAGTTTGCATTTAAAGGGGTCATATGATGCTTTTTGAAAGATCATTATTTGGTGTAACAGAATGTTCACATGCTTTAATGTTCAAAAAACACATTATTTTTCAAATACTGTACATTATTGTAGGTTCTCTATGCCCCCGCCTCTTTCAAATGTGTTATTTTCTACAAAGCCCCTCCTTCTGACAAGCGCAGTCTGCTCTGATTGGCCAAATGATCCAGTGCATTGTGATTGGCTGAACACTGCAAGCACTCGTCGGAAATGTAACGCCTCTTTCAATAATCGTGAGCTTCATCATTCAAAATAAATGTAAAGACAGTTAATTTCCTTCGTGCCGTTACAGACACAGTCATGAAGCTCGTATGTGTTTGTAGTACTCAAGCCAACTTAACTTTTTAACTTTGATAAAGAATATCTCTTTGGATTTGAAACTTTAGTCTTTGCAACTTTACAGATCTTCTTCATGCACCAAGAGCTTGTTACCCTCCAAGGAGAAAAGAACAACTGAAATCGCATCATATGCCCCCTTTAAACTAGGAATGTTTCTGATTAATCCATGATCTGTTAATTCTTGTTTACATGTCAATTGAATAACCTTGCTGTTTAATTTAGTTCAGTTACCATCCAATAATCCCGAACACAGCCAAGGAAACTCACTATTCTGCCCTACAAAGGCAAAAGACCTGAATTCGCTAGAGTGAGAAACTGAGAAAAATGACTTTAAAGTTTTTATACTTGTCCAGCCAAATTAATTATAGGTAAGACGCTGGAAATTTAACAATAAGATGTTTTAGTCATGAAAATTATCTACATTAAAAAATTGTGAGCTCAAACTGTAACAAGCAGACTAAAAGTTAAACGTGAGTGGATACTAATTTATTTGCTTTGCCCAGTAACGTAAAATAATGCTTGCCTTATTATAGCATAATTGCTTTTATATTGCCTAAACTAAAAGAACAAGACTTAAGGATTGATGTGAAATATATTTACTGAGAAAAATGGAGATGTGTTCAATACTTATTTTACCCACTTTATATATAATGTACTGAATTTACCTTGGGAGTTATGACTTGACTTAAATTCAAAGACGAAAGTAATATTTTAAATATTTTTCAATCTTCAGATTTTTTTTTTTTATGGAATATATGCCTTTTCTGTAAACATGAATTTAACAATGAAACTGCGTTAAATTAATTAAATGCTATACATTAGTCTAAATTTAATATTTTAAAGTCTTATTTAAATTAGACAGCAAATGTAATAATTATAAATTACATAATTTTCAATAAGTGCTTAATATTATCACTAAATGTACTCATAAAAAAAACTTTTGACCAATGATTATAAATATTTATAAAAATGGACTTAAAGCACATGTTTAATTTAACTGAAACCAGTATTAATTTAATAAATTATTTCCATTTGTTAATGTTTTTACTCAATTTTATGACAATTGATTGTTAATATTCCTGCCAGTTGACATCCTTAAACTGATTGCAGCTTTTTTTCTACCCAATATGTCTTGTTTAAATTAAATATTAAATGTTTATTAATTCTATAATTATTTACATTGTTTATTAATGTTATCACCTAAAATTATTATTATTTTTTTTACTTTATGACAACTGATTATCAGTATTCTTGGTTATGTGCTTTATTTGATTTGTCTGATGTGATGTGCAGGGGTTGCTGTTGCTTTAAAGCAGGCTCTGACTCCAGAGTTCAAAACCTATCAATTGCAAGTTCTAGCAAACTGCAGGGCTTTAGCAGCCACCCTAATGGAAAAGGGCTACAAAGTGGTTACAGGTGAGTTCCTTAAGGATTTAGAAAGGAATTCATAAATTATACGTGAATTAAACCATTGGCTGAGGGTGACCGAGACCGTATTCACTTTATCTATTGTTCTTCTATGTAGGTGGCTCAGATAGTCATCTCATCTTGGTTGATCTGCGTTCAAATGGAACTGATGGAGGAAGAGCAGAGAAAGTCCTGGAGGCTTGTGCCATTGCCTGCAACAAGAACACCTGCCCAGGTGCAGTGGAAAAAAACATCATGTTAGACTTATTTTTGTATGTTTTACTACAACAGTCTAATCCGTTATTCCACTGATTCTTTTCCCAAAATTTGTAATGAAGGGGATAAAAGTGCCTTGCGCCCCAGTGGCCTTCGTCTAGGGTCTCCTGCTCTTACATCTCGAGGACTATTGGAGGATGATTTCCGTAAAGTTGCGGAGTTCATTCACCAGGGTGAGCTTTATGCAATAATGTAACATTAAAGAATATTGTTTTTGATCTTATAATTGACAATATGCGTTATCTACACTCAGGCATTGAGTTGACATTGGAGATCCAAAGAAACATGAATCCTAAAGCAACTTTGAAGGAATTCAAGGAGGAACTGGCTCGAAATGAGAAGTACCAACTGAAAATAGGTGCAATTCGAAAGGAAGTTGAAGACTTTTCTGGAAATTTCCCAATGCCTGGGCTGCCAGAGTTGTAATTGGGGTCTTTCTGACTGTTTGCTCAGATTACTATTGATTTAATGGACACAAAGGTCACACAAAGGTACAATGTGATGACTTGCCTTTCATATAAATCACCAAATGATCTATTTTTGACTATAGATTTCATTGGTTTCTCTAGTGTGTTCATCACGTTTTCTCTCACTTCTGTGGTTACACCCATTGTAAATTGAAGTAATCTATGAAAAGTTTTACTGTATATTTAAGTAATCTGTACATGCAGTGCAAATAAAGCCTGAACTATTGTAAATGTGAACCATTTTCTTGATGATTAAGTGTAAAATGTACATCTCACTGTTACTATTTACTCTAATAAACTGACATGTGTAAGTCATTACAAATTCAGACCGAGACAAATCATGTGCCTTTTACTATATAATAAAGGAAAGTCTGTTTTTGCTAAAGGCACAGACTTGTGTGACATGATGGGTATGATTCCAGTTAATAATGATGCAAAACAGCTAAATCAGAAATAATTTAATGAAATTGAAGGCAGAGGAATTTCACAGTGGGCACCAACTCAAAGCACACAGATGACCCTCAAGATTTACTCGACTTAACATCCATAAATATTTTAGCTTGAGGAAGATACCTCGACTTAAACCGGGACAAGCTCACAATACAGTCTTGAAATAGATGTGTAAAGTAGCAACAAAAATGCATGATTTAGACATTTATAGCAAACAGAAACGGCAAAAAGAAATAACCTTGTGCGTATAATGGTATGGCTTATTCTCAATTCACATTCAACAGAATCTGCAATTAAATGCTGAGAAATCGGTCTCTGACAAATCGTTACAAAGGCCAATGATTACTGGGTAGCCAACACAACTTGCTATTAAGAAACACGTGTGATGAAACACAATGGTGGCAGTCAAGATCTGTAATTCTGGATTACAACTGCTATCATGCAGTAGTGGGAATAACAATTACAGACAATGTATTTTGGCCACAACCACCATTATCGTTCATTTCACATCATTGCAACAGCCATTAGAATGAAGTGCCACTTCATCCACAGTTACTCATGCTGACGTTGACAACTTAGACAATTTATATCCACTTTAAATATACCCAGAAAGGCTGAACAGTACAACACATGAGATACAATGGAAGGGTCTAAAAATTGCCACCATATTTTGCAGTCATTACAATTTTGTGTTCTTCAAACATGCAGAAAAGTTGTGTAACAGTTCTTCACAATATGACAACTTACATGCAGTGGTACATTCGTTCACCTCATCACACAATTACATTACAACACGAAAGGGCAGCTGGCTCCATTTTTGTTTAACCATGCCTTTAACCTTTGTTCATTTTTGTATGTAAAAAAACATTCAGTTTTCCCCTCAGATTTTACGTCCACTGGAGAGGGCAGAAAGAAAAAGGATAAATCGACAAATTTGCATGTTTTCCCGTATGTTATAAATCAGTCTAGTGTATTAATCATTTCTTAAGTTCAGAAAGCAAGTATCAAAAAGCTTATTACTGACCAATACATTAACTAACATCAAATTATCAGTTAACTGAAATACATATAATGCTAATTCATTTTATAAAGGCTGCATTTTGAGGAGAATGTGTATATAATAAAATGCTGTTCTGTTGCCACGCAATTTACTTACATGAAATTATGCTTGTGATTTTCATTTAGACAGTTTCTTTGCTTGTGAAGACAAAAAAAAGCATTAATTATGAAATGGGATACCAGGACCAGATTCATTAAATGGTTATTAGTAGTAGGAGTCAATGAAAACAAGCATTTGACTACACACATTTAAACAAGCCATTTCATACGGCTTCTTTCAAAACAACTACTTTTGCTTGAACAACAGTGAAATTTTACAGAGTCTTCATTTTATTTCATAGCTTTCTGTAAGGTCTTCAGACCTCAAGAAGAACCATTTTCTCCATTCTACTGAAGACAGATTGGCAATAGATTTACGCATGCAACCTCTACACTAAACAAACAGTCAAAACCACATTTTGTAACACCAGACGTTCAACCTGCTGCTTCCTCGAATGCTATGAACAAAAACAAAGGTGATTACATTCAATTCATTTGGTCTCCTGATTTTATCGGAGTTAATGTAGAACAAATAGTGGACACATTCAGATTTTGTACAAATAGCTGGTGGTGTAATTAAAACAAAAAGACTGGTTGGCCCCCTTCGAGGACCCCTGAATGTAATGCCGCTTGATGAGCTCACTCAGGTACTGGACGATTTTGCTCTCCTCCACAGTGTAGCCGAGCTGCAACAAGAAATTAGTCCTGCGTGATGTTACCGAGCCCTGGTGGTTGATGTCCATGGGAAGGTGAATGTGATGGCAGAATGTGTAAAGGAAGGCCTTGGCTGTGAGCTGAGTCAACATACCCTGAACATGGAGGAAGTAGGTACTGCCACGTTTGATTTGAGTCCTGTGGTCTGCCAAATGGCTTACTAGTGTTCCTTTGTATGGCGGACACCGGAGGGTCTTGCTGTCACAGTCCAAAATGCTTATGTAACGGCTGTATCGATTCAGAGAATGGAGAATGCTGGATCCAGCCGGGGAGGCAGCTCTGGGGAAAAAGAGAGGAAAAAACAAAAATAATTAACACTGCACTTTTGGTCACTGACTTAAAGCATTGCATGCAACAAAACTGGCTGCTTTTGAAACCATGATATAGAGTTATTGATTGACTACAGGTCAACCACATACCTCTGCAATCCAATAAGTTTCCATCTCTGCAGGTCGGTGAGCTGAAATGGTGATGAAAGCCACGGTTGGACGGTTTCACCGTACTTGCCGAGATTGGGAATGAAAATGAACAAAGCATTGACTAGCTTCCTAACCGTGCCCTCATCCACCCCTAAAATAACAAGCGTCCGGCCACTCAGAAGGCAAGAAATGGCTTGGTGCGCAAACGGATATTGCCTGATGAATCGAAGAGCGCTGTGACCAGCTTTCTTCTTCTGCTTCAGCGTCGCCGCACTGCCGTAGGTGAACGGAGACACAGCGCGGTCAGAACTTGTGGAGGTGCTCATGAAGCTCGTACTATCGGAGACATCTTCGATTGTAATTTTTGCCACCTCCTCAGTGTTCAGTTCAGAAAAAGTCAGTCCCATGTTTGGGTTCTCTGCGAGGGCTGACTCTTCCAAAATGTAGTCCATCTGTAAGGGAGGGTCTCCCTGAAGAAGAGACAGAGGTTCTCGGTTCACCACGGTGTCGCCATAGCACTCCTGTGCGAGCTCAAGTAAAGGTTCCTCAAAAATGAAACCGTCCTGTCCAATACAGCAGCCTGCATCCACCGGGACTAGATTCCCGTCAGACGTCCTTTGTGGGACAGCAAGAGAGCTGGATGCGTTTTCAGATGGTGATGCAATGGACACCTTGCTCTTTCGTTCCAGGCCATCAAAGTAATTTGTCTGTAGACTGGAAGGACTGACACCTCCAAAAGCCTCGATGCTCTTGTCGCTACTAAAACTCCCTTTGGTCTCCGTGTCGGCCGCCTCTGAGGTTTCCTGCGTAATGTCAGATGTACTGGAGTCGGGACGCCCTTCCATAGACTCCACACCGGGCTTAATGTGATCTACATCTATGCAGGTGGTGTACGAGTCGAGACTCAGCGGCTCGCCAGAGAAGTTCAGTATAGGGACAGTTGGATTGTTGGAAGAAACACTGAAGTTCTTTGAGGTTCCTCCGAACTCTGAGTTGCGTTCAGCTTCGAAGAGGAAACTAGTAATTTTCTGTTTGCTCAGAAGGGCCCTGTCGATCTGGCTGATGTAAATAAGGCACAGATCATCTCTGTATGACTTCTCAATTGTGTTTAGTTGCTCTAGAGTTTGGTGGAAAAAGCTGGCGTTGCAGAGCTCTTCCATCGTTTTCAAGCGTTTATCAAAGCATTTTGCAGATTTGGCCTTTATGAGCTGAGGCGTGTAAGAGGACTTTCTTCTCTCGCATTCAGTTTCCACAGTCTTATCTGCAACGTCAGAATGATTACTGTTTAGTGAATCGTCTATTACACTCGTCTCAGCCGGTTTCTCAGTCTCGTGTTGTACAAAATCGCCATCTTTCTTTTTCCTGGAAGGATAAGACGTGATTTGCTTCAGCAGATCTCTGTGTTCATAGATGGACTTCTCCATATTGGCCAATTCATTCGCCTTGTCAATAGCTTGTGTGGAATAACAGCCATTGTTCTTTTTCTGTAGTTCAGCCTCTTTGTACAGCACCGATCTGGTGTACTCCAGGTCTCTCAGTTTCTTTTCCAGCTCGTTTGCAAAAGCCTTCCTGTTGCCTGATTTTAAAAATTCGGAAGCCTTGGAAAACTCAGATGACAGTTCTTGAAACTGATGCATGATCTTCCTCTCGTCCGCGGAAATGTAGGCCATGCAGAAGGGGCGCACAAATCCGCGAGCCTCCAAATCGTACAGCGTCAGATGATGGACGTAAGCGAACGCCCCTTCCTTGGAATCACCCAGGACAACTTTTGAGTCCTCCACAAAATTGAGCTTTGGGTAGTTACTGCCGGGAGGATGCCCAACGAAGGACGCCTGGTAGTCCACAGACATGATGCGAAGGGAGAAGTAGTTAAGGTCAAATGTCCCACACACCTTGGGATCATTGGGAATGGTGAGTAAAGGCTGTGGACCGACCTGTTCCGAAAATTCAGAGATGAGTATGAAATCTTTCGAGAATTTTGCATAGGATGTCTTGGTCCAGGGATTTGCACTGGCAGCGTGAGCAAACAAAGGCACAGTAAACTCCTCTGGAAGTGAGCACGGATCAATGAAAGAGTCCCCAAAGTCATCTTCTTTGGTAAAAGCCACCACATCTGGCGAGCCAATCATGTTCTCTGAGTATATAGAGACATCAGCAGAAATAGCCCTACCTACCCTTCCATGCTCCGTGTCTGAATCGATGGAAACATAATATTTCACAAAGACATCATTTTAAAAACACAAATCATAAAAACAGTGTGCACTGAGGACTCTCTCTGTGTCTTTGCAGCAGAGCTGGTTAGTCCACTGAGCCAGATCACGATCTGATATAGATGAGCTTGAAGACCTTTGATGTCACCTGTCATAAATCTCACACATCTACGCTGCTTACATAAGCCTGTTTATAACCGGGCATCTATATAAGAAATCTAAACGAAGACCCCGCTGTTACAGTGCACTGCAGCTGCTCAATAAACCGACATCCTCTGACAGCAGCCATATTTAAACGATCGTAACCCTCCCATGTGACTGTCCCGACGAGGAAGCAGAGTTGTCTCAAAACCTAGAGGGCTCACTAGCTAGACAGCAGTTTGGGCACACTTTGTGAGCGGACTCGGAAAGCTCTCATGCTGCCCAAATATGCGTCCTACGTAGGAATCTAACTAGGTTTTGAGTCGCAGTCTGTTGCATTTGTTATGATGCGCTGTCTGCTAGTTCAAGGGGAGACATTATATTAATCGTAATGTATTACACATACATGCAGATTCACGGTTTTTAACGTATTATTATTTGTCTTTGATTAATTTAATTTCGTTGGGGAAATACAGAACACAGCAGATTGCTAACCAGATTGCTTTACGGTATTTTTACGACAATTCTCCGGGTCAGGCGAGATATCAATATCGAGATTGAAGTCCCTTTAGAAAGAGGAGAAATTAAGTGAATTATTACATCAAATACTCAAAAAGAGTGGTAGAGGAAGTGGGACATAACTGATACAGGAAGATTGCATTATAAAATATATAAGGATAAAAAAATAATAAAGAACTATAAAATTTTGGAAGATCTAGGAAAGATGAGGTGATTTTAAATAGATTTGGACACACAGGACTAAATGCTTCACTATACAAAATAGGTAAACATATTACAGTTAAATGTGTTTTTTCTTTCTTTTCTTTTGTGGGGTGATAGAAACAGTTAAAATGTCGGAAATGTAATATACAGAGAATTAAAATGACAATGAACTAAAAAGGTAATAATAAAGAAAAAATAGGATAAATTAAATATTAGGAAAATGATTAAAAGAAGGTATTGATCATATAACAGTAATGGAATATATGGTAGAAACAGGATTTTAAAAATACATTTAATAGTTAAATTAATAAATAAAGCAACGAACAGGGGAACACACACAAGCTGGGGTTTTTGTGATGGGAGCTAAACACGCAGCAGCCAGAAAACAGCTTGGGTGAACCCGAGATAAAATTAACAATAATTAATATGAATAAAATATCACTTAATAAAAATTTAATAAAAAAACTTAATAAAAAGACGAGTGAATATTAACAGTTGGTGGCGGTATGGAGCGGAATACGCCAAAAAAAAAAAAAATCCAGAGAAGAAGAAGACGACGGCGCTGCAATCAGAAGTTTTTACAGAGAGTTGTTTCGTCTGCTGTGTTCATACTTTATTAAAAACATTTACACAGATTCTTTTCCGTATAGTTTGTCAGGGTTTTATGCTATTGAACAGTTTGTTATTTTGATGTGATGTCCGGAGTTTACAGTGATCATGCGCCGCTAGATCACAGTTATGAACGTTGTGTTTAGATCTCTAAGAGTGACAGTTGACCGTCGAGTTTATAGACACATAACTGTAAGCATGATAAGACGCACACAGATTAAGAAAGTGCTCTGTGTTGCTGAGAAAAACGACGCAGCTAAGGGCATCGCAGAGATCATGTCCAACGGCAGATCGAGAAGAGTGAGTGACCTTATAGTTATTAAACGAGTTGTTTTTTTATGTCTGTCAAATATTGTTCGTATGTGCATGTGATGATCATCACTGGTAATGAATCTTGTTTTCTTGACAGAGAGAAGGCTACTCTGTTTACAACAAAATATATGAGTACGAGTACCACCTCTTTGGACAAGTGAGTCGTTTTTTTGGTTAATTACTACATGTAAGTAATAGTACATATTGATCATAGTGTTTATTTGTTCACAGAATGTAACCGTAAGCATGACATCTGTGTCAGGACATCTCTTGAGTCTTGAATTCAAAGCTCCCTTTCAGAAATGGTAAAAAAAGTGATATTTCTCAACACATCTCTTTGGTTATACAGTTTAAATATTCAGTTAAACTTTGTCATGTGATCTCTTTCACAGGCATAGTTGTAATCCAGTCCTGTTGTTTGATGCTGAGGTGGAAAAGTACTGCCCTGAGAACTTTATACCCATCAAAGTATTCATTTTCGTGCATGCATTTCAAGATTTGTTTTTTTTTTTTAGAATATGAGCATGCACTTTATATTTTAATATGTGTATGTGCATTATACAGAGGACTCTGGAGAGAGAGGTGAGACAGTGCCAAGCTCTGGTCATTTGGACTGATTGTGACAGAGAAGGGGAAAATATCGGCTTTGAGGTCATTGATGTTTGCAAAGCAGGTAAGTTCATTGCATCATGGTTCTAGCTATTCACTGTACTGGTGCTGTGTATCTCTAACACCCTTTTAACATGGGATATCTTTTAATGAAGTGAAGCCAAACCTTCAGGTCTTCCGTGCACGGTTCTCTGAGATCACCCCCAACTCCATAAGGAGATCCTGTGAGACCCTTACTGAGCCGGACATCAACGTCAGCGATGCGGTGGACGTGAGACAGGAGCTGGATCTCCGCATCGGTAGGCAGTTCAAAATAGAGGAAACATAAACACAAACCACTGCATTTCAGACCATGTTGACCAGCATATGTACTTTGTGTTCCTTCAGGGGCTTCATTTACCAGGTTCCAGACTTTACGCTTGCAGAAGATTTTCCCACAATCCCTCTCTGATCAGCTCATTAGTTATGGCAGTTGTCAGTTCCCGACCCTTGGCTTCGTGGTAGAGCGGTTTAAAGCCATTCAAGCCTTCGTCCCTGAAACTTTCTTTAAAATCAAAGGTAGTTTTTTTTATTTTATTTACACACTTCACATTTAATA